>NC_056741.1:506400658-506405658 GCF_019279795.1 Protopterus annectens | reverse complement strand
CAGCCATGTACATGGGAACTGTGCCTGCTAGGGGTTCCATGGGCACTACCAGGCAGAAGCCCAGATATGGTACTCTCCCCTGATGATGACACTTGTCCATTGGATCTACATCCCTCTTGGGACCGGCCAGGGCCACGTGCACATAGCCTGCTGTGTTATGGTGTGGACAGCACCCCGCCTGCAGTGCTACTACTGGTACTGCCACTACAGGAGTGGCTGCGAGTTGTTGCACAGCCACAGAGATCTCCACCTGTTGGTGTTGCTGATCTACATCCACATGGCCGATGCCCTACTCTCACCACATGCTCTACCACAGACACCACACGGTCGAGGATTCCTACCATCTCATCCAACCATCTGTCCATGCCCTCTACAAAATAACGGTGGGCACCTGCAAGATCACTGATGTTGTCATGTACAGCCTTCTGGAGCCTCAGACTATCTCTGGTGTAACATTCCATACAAGCCTGTGCCTCCATGATGGCCCAAAACATGAGTTTGGTGACACCTGCTGTGGGATTTCTGCCAGGGGCATGATAGCCAGCAGCCCTCCTACGAGCACCCCTGTACATCTGCCTGTGTGGTACCCTCCCAGTCATCTGATTATGGCTGCTGTGTGCAGCAGACTTGCCTTAGTCTCCACACTTTGCTGTCTCATGCCACCACCTGCCAACTGTCCCTCCTCTATGGCCACTGATGATGGGGTATGTATCGGTATTGCGACTGTGTCCGGGGATGGGGTGGATAAAAGTGGGATATCAACTAATGGCACAAATGAAGCCACTGACAACTGTGCCTGTGCCTCACTATGCCTATCATCATTGTCAGAGTCTGTATGGACATTGACATCAGTTTGCTGCAGGAGAGACTGTGACCCACCTCGCCACCTGTGAGAGAAAGACAAGAAATGCAAATTAAGACCTGTATGTTATGGTTTACTTCTACACACACACACACACACACACACACACACACACACACACACACACACACACACACACACACACACACACACACACACACACACACACACACACGCACACACTTACAGGTGAGGTGGCACAAAGATATTACACAGAACTTTCATTACCCAACAGACAACATGCATGACATATGGCACTCAACAGCATGCACTGCAGCCATACTCAATCCTTGTTACCAACATTATACATCTCTGTGATGCATGAGTTGTTTTAGCAGGTGATGCCCATTCCCCTGGAACACACTGCACCCATGTACACCGTATTGTTGTGCACCTTTACAGCACACTGGCATGTACTGTGACCATATCTCACAAGTGGACACACCATTGCTGAATGTGTATATGTGTGGCAGTTATGTTTATGTTGCTCACAGCCCCTATGTGTTTGTCTGACACATACCTGGAATGATACAAGGACTGATGTCACTAATTAATGCCTGTCCTTTGATTTGCTTATTTCATCATCAACAGTGCATGTATGTGCAATAAAATCTGATTACACTGACAACCTTCAAAGCTTAATATGGATATGAGGAGTGTAAACACCCTTGTTGACATGCCAGCCTCTTCTATAATAAGCAATGGGGCCACAATACTGCATCATTAACATCACACACACCTGGTATATGACATATGACCTGTGCAATCCAATGCAGTATCAAACAAATGTGTTAGTCATGCAGATGCTGAATGAGATGCATACAAAATGTGGTTTGCATAACTGTGCACACCCTTAACACAATGGTTTGTTGAAGCACTTGTTAAGTGAACTACAGCAGTCACTATTCCTGGAAGGGGTATGTTAGCATGGCTCATCTTAACTTGCCAATATTTGGTCACTCTGCCCTATGAATGTCCCCCAACTCTGCCAGATTGCAAGGTCAGCTCATGTGCACAACCCTTGGCTTAGTGGTAATAGTGGCTTCACTATTGCTGTAGAGTCAGGGTTATGTCTAGCACAATTCATAACATACACTGTGTTCAGATACAGCCATTCTTAGCAAGCTTTGGATGTATGCTTCACTGCACTGTTTTGTTTCAAGCCAACACTCCTCCCCACCCTCAGCCTTAGTGCAGATGCTTGACAACTATGGGCCACACATGAGTGTTATTTTGCAGTGTTCCAAATTCCAAACACCATGTGTACTGGCCTAGTTCCAGCTAATGAACGGACAGCAAACCTAAAGGTGTACACTGGCACCAGCAAGCTAAACATTGGGGATGATGGTCCTGAGGTGGGGTGAGGTGTTGCTTGTGCACCACACATATCTTTATAAATACTGTCTGTAGGTTTATGTCTTGGTCTCATGACACCATTACACATTGCAACACATGCTTTTGGGATACTTGATGTTATGCTTATGCTAACTTTATAGAGCCCTGGATGATGTATCATATGGGACAACTCTTCTATCTGATTACCCTAACCCATAGGCCATACTTATGCAAAATCCAGGCAATTGTTGACACAGGTACTGCACAGGCAGTACTTGTTAGACCTTCCTGCAAGTCCCTCAGTGTTAGTACATGTTTCTGGGCAACCTCCATTACCAGTCTGCAACATGTTTTGTCATCTGTTTTGGATGGGCATCTGTTTATTTTCTACATCAGTGTTGTCCCATACTTCATGCACACATACATGACTGTCTGCACTGGTTGACATGGTATATGCAATGGTGAGGTAAGGCTATTTTCCCACTTCTGAGTGCAACCTTTCGGATATGGGATCCATGTCATGGTTTGTAAGATGTGTGCAAGCCACAGCTGCCTCTGTTGCAGATGAGTGGGCCCATGTCATGGACATACTTCTTGGAAAGCAGACCATGACTTGATGTGACATTGAGGGCATGTACTTGATGGAAGGTTTGTACTCAAGAAGAGTGAATGCTGTTAGTATATCACAAGCTGATTCCACAATATTTTATTTGGAGTGTGTGCACACATATGCTTCCACTGTTTGTTAAAGTATGTATTCTCCATATTTGTTGTCCTAACATAGGATTCCATATTACACATTCATTGCTAATGTTATGGTCACATTACAGGTTGTAAAACGTGTGAAATGTGGTATTGTGATTTGCCATTATTTATATCAGGAACAGTTGCCATTGTAATAGTGGTGTATACACTGTTGTAGCCACGGTATAAGGGTAACATTTCAGACATGTCCCTACTGTAGGCCATTTGTTCCACCATTATTTTCATCTCTGTCCACACATTGTACACTGACAGGTTGTTAGGTAAACTGCAGGACTCTTACATACCCTTCAGATATGCCACCATGATGACCACTCTGATGCAGTGCAGTTAACACCAACAATAAGTGAACAAGTACAGCATGCATTATGGGTACGTCTATTAAATGTGTAAATGGCTAATAGCATGGCCATAACATGGCTGGTGCATTGGCAAACCTGAACAAAACAACACCATACTTACCAGCTACAGGCTGCTGCCCCAGTTGTATACCAGAGGGACCTAAATAGTTGTGAGACCTTTGGCATTGGTACAGGGTGGGAACAGCATTCCAGCACATCAAAAGTGCAAACCCAGAATGCTAGAGATTATGCACATCTGTTCATTACTACACTGCTGCAACAATTTATCTTATCTGACATAGGCATGTAGATACTTTACAGATGAAAATTGATAAGCAACAGTAGTCTGGTAATATTCCCTGGGGCCTTACTTGCACACTCCTCATCCATTGTGTGGGTGGCACCTATCTCCATAAGCTGTTTTCAGGCTGCTGGTTTGGCTGGTAGGCAGGTGCCCCAAGGCTGGCGAGGAGCTCCACAGCATGTATCAGTGGGGGCAGGATAGCATGACCCCCAGCTGTGGCTGACAGGCAGGGTGGATCAGATTGGTGCATTGATGCTGCACCTGCTCATAATTTTGGTTGTGCAGGCCGACATTGTTTACCCTGTGGATGAGCTTGTTCCACAGGGTGGTCATCTCCTGCAGCTCCTGGACCCTGCGGCCAAAGAGGATGGCATGACGCATGATGACATACTGGATGATTGCATCATTTTCCAGGTTTGTGAATGTGGGCAGACATTCCCCGGACTTTGTACCTGGAAGACATAAACAGGAAAAAAGGTCACGGGACCTCATACAGTTGTCCACATGCACATCAACAGTGGATATTACTTGCAAATAATCCTGACTATACCGTAACACTGTAAGCTATCATGGCTTTGACATCTTGCATTACACTCCTGGCCCTGACCTGTCCAGTTCCTCCAATGTTGGAACCTTAATGGCATAAATCACTATCCACCATTCATTTCTGTGAAGAGGGATGACAGTGGCCATCTTCCATGTGGATGGCGGGTAGATGGTGGCATGTGTGTGTTTGACTGTAGTGTGTGATGGAACTATGAGCACATGCATGTGTTCATGTAAGATGCAAACTGTGATGTTCTCATGGCCCATGGAGATTTGCTGTTGGTGCCATCAGTTGGCATTAAGTCCATGCTCACCACTGATGCTGGCAGGAGTGTGCGTGATGTGCATATTCCCCTGTACTAAAGTTGTGGACAGGGTGGCACTGTTCCCACCTATTCTGTCTGATGCAGGTTGCCTGTATCCATGGCATGTGTGTATGAGGTGTGCTTTACACCCAGTACAGGTTGACGGGTCTATGTCAATTCTTCGAACGCTTAAAATGCAGAATGTTACATGGTTGAGACCAAATGTTTGACATTTCAAGTGTTCAAAGATTGACTTTCAACAGTATGGTGCAGAATGGGAGAATTTACCTTTTCTGCACAGAAGTGTGGTCTCAGAGTTGGTATATTTAAGTAGGGGGGTGTGGGGCTTGCCCCCCTGCTCGCACTGTTAAGGCGTGTTTTTTTTTTTTTTTTTTTTTATATTCGAACATCCAAATGTCGACCATATGGTCCCGACCATATGGTATTCGATATTTTGGATGTTCGAATATTTAACATAGACCCAGGTTGACATGTGTTACTGGCTCTGAAACCATGTACATATATGTAGACATGGTTGCAATTGG
>NC_056741.1:506200658-506395658 GCF_019279795.1 Protopterus annectens | reverse complement strand
GAACTCCCTCTTCCTCTGTTTCAAGTCAGCATAGTGGTGCCAGACCTGCTCACCAGTCTGAGGGATACCAGTGGCACTGGTGAGATCATGGGCGAGACTTTCTCAGGTTTCCGCTTTATATTGGAAGTCCTGGTACTGGTTCTGCAGCAGTCTCATGTCATGTTTTTTTTTACCAGGAGACCTACCATGACCTTGGACTCCTGTATGCCCCCAGCGCTGCACCCGGAAGTGCATGCCCTCTCCAATTCCTGCCATACTGCCTACAGTAGAGAGCTACAACCAGTTATGAGCTGTATTCCCGCCTGCAGGGTTTAAATACAGCAGATTGCCCACCCTTTGCCATGATTGGATACTTTTGGAAAGGCTGAGCTAAGCTAAGCTATGGGCAAACCTGCTTAGCTAAAGTTGGCAGTGCTTAAAGGGGCAGGTTCAGCATTGCTTACCAATGGGAAAATCCACTTAGCTGGGCTATCCATTCTTAGTATCCATATGTACACAATGCTTATACCCGGTCAACATAGCTGTGCAATGCTTAGCATTGCATATGTTTTATTATATTGGTCTACCACCTGTATGGGATTGATTCATCATTCATTACATAATATTAGATTTATTTACCTTCCCTGACATCCCCCAATGTGCTGTGATTAATTTATTCTTGTATGACTATACTGTATGGGGTACTTGTGCATGGGGTTTCACTACTTTATTACACTGACACCTCACATCTGGGCCTAATACACTACTCTGGTTTGAGGAAAATCAGTTACTTCTTACATAAATATGCAAAAAATAAAATGTTTAATGTTTACACATACAAAATGGAAATGGCTTTGTTGAGGCGAATTACAAAATGCAAGTTGCATGTTCTAACCACTACATTATTGCACTTATGCTTACACTGGATGTCTATTGCTTTTTAACTTATCGTGCTGTTTCAGCTGGGCTAAGCATAGCTAAGCAATGGGCACACCCATGGAGCTACACTTAAACTTTATTGCATGTATAAAAATATATATATATATATATATATATATATATTTGTTGTGTTTTTTTATTTGCACCCTTCAGAATATCCATGCTAATGCTGAATCTGTTATTCTATCAACTTTCTGCTTTGTGGGACAATTGTCACTTACGGATTTGTCCACATTCCTTACTCTGATGTGTTGGGAGGTGTGCGCTATGTGCTTATGCTAAATCTGTTATTCTATCAACTTTTAGCTTGGTAGGGACTATTGTCCCTTATGGCTTTGACCAGACTTCTTACCCTGATAAGTTGGGGGTGTTTTGAGCATTCTCGCACATTTTAAATTGTTGAATGGCAATTCTGGAGTGCAGGGGGCATATGCATTGTGAGAGCTCTGCTCTCAGACACACCCCCTGTGCTTGTACATGGAACCATGTCCGTTTTACAGCATGGTGGCGTGCCTTAATACATATGCATGGCGTGCTGCCGTGTTGATTAGGAACGGTCCCTGACGTGCAGGAATAACTTATTCCTGCATGGCTGCTTGCTGAATCTGGGGTCTGTCTTTCTTAATAATAATCTTGATGGAATAGACACATGATTAATTCCCCTTTTTAACTAAAATCCTAACAGAATGCTACTTTGATATTGCATGTACTCTTTGCAACCATCTTCCTACTCCTATATCTAGTCTTAGTAAATCAAAGAAGTCCCAGCATATATTGTACAAATCCGAGCAGATATATATTAATATATATAGATGCTTGCATTTTCAGTAATGTATTCTCTGTTCAGCTGAATCCCTGCAGTCCTATAATTTCTTGAATTTAAAGCTAAAGATGCTCATCTCACCTGAGGAATGTCCTGGTGCATGCACCCTTAACCCCTTTAGCACTTACTGTGTGGAGCTATGGATTTACTCTGCTATTCAGAATTCTATAGACTGTAGAGTTCAGGTCTCCAGACATGATCCATGCATACTTGCAATAAAATTTTTTTTCTTCAAAATGTTTTAGTTGTGTTTGCAAAACAATGACCACACAATGTATTTACAACTACAAACTTGAAATATCTTTGATGTTACTCAAAGCCTAAATTATTTCTCTGGGTTATCCATAAATGCCATTTGCTCCTGTTTTGGCCACATCATCAGAGGATGCACGGAAGTGAGGGGCAGAGACCTCATCTATCATTGTGCAGAAAACTAGGAGGTTGTGGATAGTTCTGCAATCAGCAATCCTTCCCTGTTGACCAGCAAGCCTGGTACAATGTCAGCTGTTCTCAGTTTCATTAATAAAGAAACTACCATATGGTCATTATGTTTAACTATTGTGCCTGTAGTGCTTATCTAAGGTCTCATTCTCACATCCCACTGCATGCAGCATGGACTTCTTGTTCTTTCCCTGAGGATTTTCCCACATAGCCTGCCTGTCTGAGAAGAGTGAACATATCTCCTAAATGTCCAGATTTTTGCCTCATATTTTCAGTCTATTCCTCATAAAATGCATGGTTTTCTAGCAATTCATTGAGAACCAAAGTCAATAAATAATGAGAAACGTCTGAGTTTCAGACCTCATATGCTTTTGGAAATGCACGTGAACCCGGCATCTGTTCTTCTAAAGCTTTCTAAGTTTATCAGAGGAATTTTTAATATCTGTTCCTATTAAGGGCATTCCCCCAATTAATTTAGGTCTTGTCCATATTTATTGTGCTATGAGGTTGAGAGGTATGTGAGTGAGCAAGCACTGGCCTCCATCTCATTCCCACCCCCTCCCAGGCTGTTCTTTCATGTCTTGGGGCCAGCAGGTTGCTGGATTATCATAGTACTGTACTCTATGTCAAACAAACAAAGCTAGTCTGATTTTACTTTACAGTTCCTTTAGCAGGAAAAGATGTAGCACTTCAGTTTTAGCTTTTAATGGCTCTGACTGCTTATGTAGTATGTTTTTTTTTCTCCAAACATCTTTATTAAATTTTCACATATGACAAAGGCAATCTCACATTTATATAAATGAAAAACATACAGAATTATACCACTTTAGTTGCAGTTACAGTTTACATCATAGACACCATTGAAAGAACTGTAGTTACAAACATTATACATCACTTACACCATACAGTCATTGTCAGTTAAGCATTATATGGCTCATTCAAATCCTACCTCTTAAACCTAATTCTTGCTCTGCATGTATTGTTCCCACAATTCCCATGTAGTTTGCTCCTTCCCTTTTCTAAACATCCAAATTCCATTTGTTTTATCTCTGTTACTATGTTCACTACTTCTAGTAAAGCTAGTCTAGACTTTGATTTCCGTTTTCTAGTAAAGGCTTTTTTAGCAGCCACCATAATTAGACTCAGGAAGGCTTTGCTATGTCTAGGCAATTCTGATTCTGCAGCATAACAAAAAAATCATCTCCCCAGTCAGTCCAATCTGTTCACCAAGCATCTGTAATAGAGTGGTCTGCAGGAAATCCCTAAAGTCTGCCAGCTCATTACACTCACAAAAAGTATATTACCAGCTACCTCTTTCTTACCTTCATACATCCAACATTTGCCATCCACCTGAGGAAAAATTATTTGGAGTCTTCTTGGGGTATAAAAATACCTATGTAAACACTTCCAGGCAAAGATCCTAAATCTTCTAGACTTTGTTGAATATTTGGTATATGGAGGTGCTTAGGAGAAATGGCAGTAGAATTTTTAACTAGATTGTTTAATGAAATGTTGGAAAGTCAGAGGATGCCTGAGGAGTGGATAAAAAGTGTTTTGGTACCTATCTTTAAGAATAAGGGTGATGTGCAGAGCTGCATTAACTACAGAGGGATGAAATTGATCAGTCACAACTTGAAGTTATGGTAAAGAGTATGGGTAAGGGAGGTGATGATTAGTGATCAGCAGTATGGTTTCATGCCAGGCAAGAGCACTACAGATGCAATGTGTGCTCTGAGACTGTTATTGGAGAAATACAGAGAAGGTCAGAAGGAGTTGCATTGTGTCTTTGTAGACTTGGAGAAAGGATATGACAGGGTGCCTAGAGAAGAGTTGTGGTATTGTATGAGGAAGTCGGGAGTGGCAGAGAAGTATGTAAGAGTGGTGCAGGATATGTACAAGGGTAGTGTGAGAGTGGTGAGGACTGCAGTGGGAGTGACAGATCCGTTTAAGGTGGAGGTGGGATTACATCAAGGATCAGCTCTGAGTCCTTTCTTATTTGCAGTGGTGATGGATGAGATCAGACAGGAAGCCCCGTGGACTATGATGCTTGCAGATGACATTGTGATCTGTAGTGAGAGTAGGAATCAGGTTAAGGAGACTCTGGAGAGGTTGAGATGTGCTCTAGAGAGCAGAGGAATGAAGGTCAGCAGGGCTAAGACAGAATATATGTGTGTAAATGAGAGGGAGGTTAGAGGAATGGTGAGCATGCAGGGAGTAGAGTTGGTAAAGGTGGACGAGTTTAAGTACTTGGGATCAATAGTTCAGAGTAATGGTGAATGTGGAAGAGAGGTGAAGAAGTGAGTACAGGCAGGGTGGAATGGGTGGAGAAGAATGTCAGGAGTGATTTGTGACAGATGGGTACCAGTAAGAGTGAAAGGGAAGGTTTACAAGAGGGTAGTGAGACCAACTATGTTATATGGGTTGGAGACAGTGGCATTGACAAAAAAGCTGGAGTCAGAGCTGGATGTGGCAGAGTTAAAGATGTTAAGATTTGCACTCGGTGTGACTAGGATGGATAGGATTAGGAATCAGTATATTAGAGGGTCAGTTCATGTTGGACAGTTTGGAGACAAGGCAAGAGAGATGAGATTGGGTTGGTTTGGACATGTGCTGAGGAGGGATGATGGGTATATTGGGAAAAAGATGCTAAGGATGGAGCTGCCAGGTAAGAGGAAAAGAGGAAGGCCTAAGATAAGGTTTATGGACGTGGTGAGAGAGGACATGCAGGCGGTTGGTGTGACAGAGCAAGATGCAGAGGATAGGAAGAAATGGAAAGAGATGATCCGCTGTGGCGACCCCTAATGGGAAAAGCCGAAATATGATGATATATATATATATATATATATATATATATATATATATATATATATATATATATATATATATATATATATCCCATATTTGTGTAGTTATGTTGATGCTGTTAATTATATTTCCTTTAGGGACAAGAACAGGATACAGTCAGAAAGCCCATATGGGAAATTAATTTTTTGCTTTTCATTTTAGTGAGTCCTTTCCCTCAGCATATTTATATATATATATATATATATATATATATATATATATATGTTTTGAAATTAAAGCAAAAAGTGAATGCTGTTGTAAATGCTGAATGACAGAAAGCACTGAGCCATGTTATAATTGAGGTAATTGAATTGATTAATTGTTTTTTTTCCTTATTGTGATTTGATAATATGCATTTCAGAGTAATTGTAGCTGGAAAGGAGGAGCACTGGTGATTATATAAAAGGCACAACAAAAGTCAGACCAAATCAGGTTGACTGGGTGGATTCTGAAAGTTATCAAGTAGGCTGCATGAGGAAAGACTGAAGAACTAAATCCAGCCTCAGTGCCTGAATAAAAAGAACATAACTCTTCCAGAGTAACTTACACAGAAGTGTCCAAAATGCATGTAGAAGGTTTCCCTATTTAGTTATTTAATTCATAATTCAGACATTAACATTCATAACTGTTAATTTAACTGATATGCAGTTACTTATAAAAAAATATATAAATCAGTAAGCAGGGAGTGCCATCCGTTCCATTTCCTAGACCAATTCTAAAAAAAAGGAGGTCTTACTGTTTTATATTTTAAGGATACTTCGTTAAATATTTCCATGAATATATTAGATATTAATACCAGCAGTGACAGCAGCACACCACTTGCTAGGAATCATACTGCTTTTCCAGCTTATGAGATCTCTGAAAATTTAACAATTTTACTGGCTACTGTGATGATCTTCACAACTACCACGGACATCTTTGGGAACATACTAGTAGTAATGTCTGTGTTACAAAACAAAAAACTCAGGAATGCTGGTAAGTACATTCTATGAAATTAACTGTTGTTTTGAGTTGGATATGATGTTTTAAAAGATAGAGGTTACATTTGGCACCAAATTCTCCATTTAATTTTGAAATGTTTATGATGCTTTGTTATTTAACAATATTTATGGGATGTATATGATGTACAACACAAATAGTGATGACAGTGGTGTGTACTTTTTAAGATAAAAGCTGCTCAATGAATGTTTCCTACAACTCTTCAACACATTATATGCACCTAGGAGTTAATCAGAGTTAGACTTGCCTTTCTTCTAGGAAAAGACTACAGAAGTTGTTTAGTTGCGACTGGAGTCCTTTCAACATTTATTTCTTTTCATTCTCCTAGGAAACCTATAATGCTTTTTTTTTTTTTTTTTGCCATAAGTCTTACATAGAATAGCATCAGTTTAAATAAACAGACAAATAAGTGAACAGCATGTATTAATCATAACTGTTTAAACATAATTCCACATATTAGAAAAGCAATAAACTACTGAATAAATTAAACATAGAAGAATTTGAATTAATACATATCTTCTGATGCCCACAGACATACACACACACACACACACACACACACACACACACACACACACACACACACACACACACACACACACACACACACACGTAGTTCAGAAATGTGAAATACTGGTGGCATAGAGGAATACATGAACAACATCCCTACAGTTAAACAGTCTCGTACCATTGCATAAGCATCTTGAATTAAAGGATTCAAGAGACATCGAAGTTCCATGTTTCTGAGAAAAAATCCTGTATTTGGATGGTCTGAACATTTAAAACTATAGGTTTTGTATATTATTGTTTGTGAGTATCAATTACAATAACTGTAGTCAATAAAACTGCTATGTAGTCATTAAAACTACATTATAAAACTTGTTATTGTAAATATTGATGGCTTTTCCTCCCTGGGCACTGAAAAAGGTCACCTGTGCCCAAGTGCAACTTCCTGGTAAACAGATGTCAGTAAAATAAATAAAATAAATTAAATTTTTACATTTACTACTTATAAAACTGTAAATTTGTGTATACATCTTTTATTGAGGTCCTGTATTAAGAATCTTTTTCTTTGCTGCATGTGTGCATGTGTGTTATAGCTCTCTCTCTCTCTCTCTCTCTCTGATATATATATATATATATATATATATATATATATATACACACACACACACACACACACACACACACACACACACACACACACACACACAGACACGTATCTATATCTGCATTGATCTATCTAGATGCACTACAAAAATACAAAGACATTACAGTAATGATTAAAAATTGCTTTAACAATCATAGATAATATTCCTGGATTTTATCTCAGGAAAATGGAATTTTACTTTTGTGCAACCAGTGATCAATGTCTCTGAAAATACTGAATTCTCCAAAATATAGATTTGTTGACTATTTATTGAATTGCATTAACATGATTTGTTTTCAATTAACCCCCCCTTAAAATGTATTTTAGTGCTTGCTCTATACATGTGAACCCATAAAAAGGTTTTCAGTGATCAGGTATTCGTTAATAGTCAAAGTTTCAAAGTACAATATACATGTCTTTGCAATATTCACTATACATCATCCGATAATGTAATGAGCATTGTGGTACAAACCATGTATAAATCATGAAAAATCTTGAGATAACAATATTAATTTCATAGGTTTATAGGTAAGCATTAGGCTAGCTGCCCTTGTGGGTCATTTTAAGCCTAGCCATTTTCCCTTTTTGTGCTCAAGATACCCTCTCCCATTTGGATATAGAATGGCTTTATGCTACTCATGGTCAATAATTGTATATAATGCCTAATAAGAATAATGGTGATGATACCATAGATAGTCTGAGGAGATCCATGCATGGGATAAAATATTTAGGAGTTGCATCTGCCCATTAGTAGTACAGAGGGCAGTTTTAGGGAGAATTTTCTGTTTCACATTCATAGATCTAAGTTGTTCTTGAAAATAGACAGTGAAGAACTTTGTTCTATGTCGATGGGGACATTGTTCCATAACAGTGGTATCCTCTGTGAAATATACCTGTCCCTGCAAACCATTCTGTTGATGTTACAGAAGATGTTTAGATCCCTAGATTGAGAATTTTTGATGCCATTTGACTTGCTGAGGTGCAGTAAATCCATCAGTAATGAGACAGAAAATAGCTAGTATGCCAGATACGTCACTCCTTAGCAGTTTGTAGTATAGTGACAGGTCTTTGAGTCATTCCATGTAGAACATATTGTTTAGGCCTTGTATGCTTTTAGCAAGGTATCTCTTAGGGGCATTTCTAAACTTACAGCTACAAACATCAGTGAACTAAGTGTACATTGGGTGCTGAGTGGTTTTCAATCCATGGGCTCCATATCAACATAAACTTTTTTTCAGACTGCACATGTGTACATCTTTTTTTGTATGCATTTTCCTTCTTTTTGATCACTCAAACTGTTGTCATTATAATCCACAAATGCCCATACTCATCAATTACAGCCACTCAACTGCATACACCACAGATGTCTGATTATGATAAAAGTAATGGCAACAGTAAAGTATTCCAACTTGTTTTCTACAAAAATACTCTTGTGTTGCAAATACTGACTGAAGGCTGCATAATTTAATAATGACAGTGAGGGCCAGACATTGTCATCCACAGGCAGACCCTGTTTCCAGCAATTGTAGCCCCAATTGTTACATGGGCATTCTTCACACATCTGGTTACAATAAAGATAAGTAGGATCTGAGCCTCATTTATTATATTTCTAATGCATTATAACTGTTTTCATTTTACTTGGACTGCAGACCTTAGTCTTTTAGTATCAGTCAAAATGTTGAGAGAATTGGGAATTGCTGCAGGATCTGTCTTATATTTTATTTATTAATTTATTATTTATTTATTTGACATTTGTTAACCAGGTTGGTCTGACTGGGTAAGAAGCCCTTTTTCAGCAGAGATCTAAGGAGAAAATATCCAGACATATACAAAAAATAATGCATATACAAGTACAAAATACAAATAAAGAGCTTAACAAAATAACAGAGATGCAAAAGCAACACTAAGATGTATTATCACAAAATGTAAAAACAGTCGCATTCACACAGAGGGTAATACTACAGTTACAACACTGGCAAATAATTAGTTAAGTAGTGGAGTGTTAACTCCCTTCTATATATAAGAACTGAGACAAAATGGTTTAATAATATCCTTTGACAATTGGAGGTTGCAAATATAACATTGTATGAGCAAAGAATAAGGAGAAAATAAGTTGTGGAGGAATAAATAGGTCAGCTAATAGTAATGCAGGGGCAAATCCATGTGTTAAGCATGTAATTTTTTAGAGTTTTTTTTTAATTGAGACTGTGATGGATCTAAGGTCTGTAGGAAGTTTATTCCAGATGCAAGCTACAGAATGACTATACAGAAGTTTACCAATTTGCTTTGTGGGCTTATAGACCAAGGAGATGTTGGTCTGCACTGCAGAGACATCATTTGGGGGTATAGGGAGAGATAAGGATAGAGAGAGTAGGACAGAGGGAAGGATTAGTTAGTAGAGAGTGAGTGAGGTGGAGTTGAGGAAGCAGGAGTTTGTTTTGGACTTCTGGCCATGAAATAATTTTTAGGCCAGTACAGTAATGGGATCGGTAGGGTAGATTGGCAGCAAACCTAGCTATTTTATTATAGGTGGATTCAAGTTTGGCCATGTGATTAGACTGGAGATTGGTGAGAAAAGGTGCAGAGTAGAATAGACTAGGCAGTAGAAAAGCTTGAGCTAGAGAATGTTTTGTGTCCTTCATTAGGTATTTCTTATTCCTATGTAATAGACCTAGTTTTTGGTGTGTGTTTTGATAGCTTGTAGAATATGTGTGTCAAATGTTAGCTGATCGTCAATAATAATGCCAAAGAGTTTAGCATGGGTTTCTACTGAGATAGTAGTATTGTTAAGGGATGAGACTAAGAAGGAGTTTTTACAATGCTGTAGAGATTTAGGGAAGAAGAAGTTTTATTTATTTATTTTTTTTTGGATTAAGTAAGAGTTCATTGTTGGCTATCCATTTTTCCACAGACAGGAGTGAGACTTGGGTAAGGGACAGAAGGTGGGGGAATTTATTGGAGCAAGGTATGATAGTGGAATCATCTGCATTCTGGATTAGAGATGAGTGGGGGCATGATGAATAAAGATTATTTGTAAAGATATTAAATAGGAGGGGCCCTAGTATGGAGCCTTGGAGTATGCCAGTATGGACAGGAAGGAAGGAAGACAAGGCTGATAGCCAGCGGGAAGACTGAAATCTATCAGTAAGGTATCTGGAAAACCAGAGTATAGTAGGTTCAGAGACACGGAGGTTTTTAAGTTTAGATAGAAGCAAATTATGAGAGACAGTGTCGAAAGCTTTTGGTAAATCGAGGAAGAGGGAAGAGAGCAGTTTGTTTTCATCACAAGCTTTGGCAATAGTTTGAGTGAAGGTAATGACAGCAGTGGCAGTGCTATGATGGGGATGAAAACCATGTTGTGTGGGAGCTAGAAGGTTTTCCTGTATAAGATGTTCAAGTATTTGTTCATGTATGCATTTTTCCATTATTTTCGAGAGGGGGGGATAGGATAGCAATGGGACGATAGTTGAAGGGGTCTGTGGAGTTTCCACCTTTATGAAGGGGGATAACATAGAATCTCTTACAAATTTTGGGCACAGTGTTTTCAAGAATGGATCGGTTTATGAGAATGGAAACAGGATAGGCAATGGCATTAGCAGCAATTTTGAGTATTTGTGGGGTAGGTTGTCAGCAGAGGGAGAGCAGGATTTAAGTTTAGAGAGGAGTGATTTGATATATGCAGTGGGAGAGGATTAAGAGAGAAGGTGGGGAAGGGAAGGAGGGAATGGACTCAGAGGAAAGATTTGTATTGTTATGTTTAGTAAGACTGTTGATATAATTGATGAAGAAGGTGTTGAGTAGAATGGCTGTATCAAGATCAGAGCTATCTGGACAGTGAGTAGGTGTAGTAGGCTTGCCAGGGTAAAGAAGCTTATTAATATTGTTCCAAAATATCTTGGAATTAGTGCTAGGATTGTTTAGTGGTTTATAATAGTATTACCTTTTGTCCTTATCAGTATGTTTCTTAGTAATGTTCCTGAGTTCTCTATAAGTTTGAATGTGGTGTGGTAGACTAGTGTTTTTCCAGTTTTGCCAGGCTTTGTCTCTTTGTAACATGAGGTTACGAGTGGGTTGAGATAGGCAAGGGGGAATGTTAGATTTAAGTCTTATTTTTCTGACTGGGGCCATAGCGTTTAAACTATTAAGGAAGAGCTCATTGAATTTGGAGACAGCCTCATCAAGAGTAAGGTTGTATAAGAAGGTCCAGTTGAAGGAGAAGAGTGTATTATTGAAAGTATCAGGATTGAAGTTAGAGAGTTTATGACAGTCTTTGTAAAGGTGGAGTCTGTGAAGTTGAGGTGAAGTTCTATAAACTAGGGTGGGAAGGTGGACACTGACAGAGGATGGAAGAGTACAGGAGTTGTAGTAAAGGTTAGAGTTGGAGGTAAGGATCCAGTCAAGAGTTTTGCCATTGTTAGAAAGTATATTATAGCGAGTGGGAAAATTAATGAGCTGAGAGAAGCCATAGAAGTTGATGCATGTATGAGGAGAAGGGGAGATTATAGTTATCCAGTCACTATTAACATCACCCAGGATGATAGTCTCATAGGTGATGTCATCAGAGATACAAGTGAGAAATTGTTCTAGAATAGGAATATTATTTCCAGGGAGTATGTAAATGGTAGCAACAGCGAGGTTTCTGTGTTTATTAAGTTTACAGTTTACTAAAGGATTTCAGCAGGGTAAAAGTTAGGAGGGGGTGTGGGTAGAGGGTAAAGTTAGAGTTGATTTGAGTGTAAAATGGATACACCTCACCCTTTTTTGGACTGATGATCCGGTCGGAAGATATATCCTGGGGGAAGGATTTCTGAGTCAGGGAAGTGTGGATGTAGCCAAGTTTCTGAGAGGGTAAGAACGTCGAAGGTATGCTGATGACATGTATTACACATATTACACTGCATTTTCAGTGTTTACTGATTATATCCCTCTTTAGCTCATCTCCTATAACCTGTGCAGAGTTATACAGCAGTGACTTGTATTACTCTATGTAGACAAAGTGCCTCGAGTTGTCATTTTCAATAAAACCTTCTTCTGCTTTTTTCTCAAGTGCCAAGCTGTGAGTTGAGCAGCTAGTTTGCCCAACGAGAAGCATTAACCCAAGAGTGTTGTTTTAATGCAATCCCAAACCTCTTCCCAGCCCAATAATTCACAGTTTAGTTAGTCACTAACTACTCTTGCACCTTCTGTCATAGATCATGAAAAGAAAGAAACCATGGATATGTACTTTCCTACAGTTTCTGTACCCAGCCTGGTGGAAATGGGCATCTGGAGATAATGTAGCAGTTGTCTCATGTTTACTGCCAACCACCTTAATCTTAAGCAGTCTAACACAGTATGCAAGAGATGTAATTATACTATGTCTTTGGAGGATAATTTGTCTATAGAATACCAAAAACCAGGAGCCAGGATACAGCAAAAAGGATTTAATGTCTTCTGGTACCTCGGCTATACAAAGCCTTCATAGGAATAAAAAAGACATACAGCTGCATCTTTTTATACATTTGCTAAATTGAATAATTGTGCAATTATTGATACAGAAACAATTAATTACAATTAATTTAATGGAGCACTGTTGGAGTTGTTAGAACGGGGTGAAAGACTAGGCTTTTTCACACACAAAGATGTGAAAAAATTACATATGCTTTGCCAAAAATACATCAAAATTGTAGTGATCCTCCTGGTCACCCTATAGTCTCCAGTTGTGGTTGCTTTCTTGAAAATGTTGGAATTTTACTAGATAGTTTACTGAAAAAAGAACTGAAGAATGTTATCTCTTATATTAGGAATACTAATGATTTTTGTGCCTTGGTTAAAAATATGCATTGGAATAAAGAATTCTATTGGGCTACTGTAGATGGCAAGGCCTTATATACAAGTATTTCTACTAAATTTGGTCTTGAGGCTATTAGTAACATATTTTTTTATGTGAGGAGAAGATCTTTTGCAAAAGAGAAGGGCTACAATGGGGCAATTCTTGCCCCACACTTATTATATTTTATTTATGTCCTTTTGAGACTTTTCTTTCTTTATACCTTAGAGTTTTTTTTTCTTCTGGTCTATGCCGGTACATTGATGATTTGATATTCATCTGTAAAGGTAACATTTCTGATTTCAGTGAATTTGTAGATGGACTTCATTCCAATAGGTTTGGTTTGAATTTTACCTATAAAGTTAATTCACATAGTATACAATTCCTTAACATTTTGTTATATGTGGATACACATAGTAACATTCAGTTTAGACCTTATAGGAAGGTGACAGCAACAAACAATTTATTACATGCTTCTAGTGCACACCCCACACATTTAATTGAGGCTCTTCCTTTTGGAGAATTCAAACGTATATTTGAACATACGTCTGAAAAATGTTTTTTGAGAGAAGAATTTAATTATGTTAGAAATAGACTTTTAAGTAGGGGTTATTCAAAAAATAATGTCACAAATAGTGAGTATAAGGTTCTTGGTAAGAAAAGTTTGAAAGATAATGTGGTACAAACTTTTAATGACCATAAGAAGTTTGACAAAGCAAATAATGAAAAAATATTCTTTGTGACCAAATACTCTCCCTTTTCTAGCAAACTTAAATATAGTGTAGATTTTCTATGGCCTATTATTTGTGATAATGATGATATAGGACATCTTTTTCCAAAAAATGTGTGTTTCTCTTATGGTAGATTTTCTAACTTAAAAGAACTTTTGAGTTTAAAATATAATGTAAAACACTTGAATGAAGGTAATGGTATGTTTGAATGTGACAGATGTAAAATTTGCCCTAGGGTTAAAAATCTCTCAGGAAGTGTTATTAATGGCATTAAATTTAATGCCACAGATAGATTTGACTGTAAATCCTGTGGAGTTGTTTATATAGTGGGTTGTGGATGTGTTCCACCTAAATATTATATTGGACAAACTAAACGACAGGTAAAAATACGTATTATGGAGCACATTGGTGATGTTAGGAACTGTAGAACTGATAGCCCTATTTCAGAACACTTTAATAGTTTTCATCATGTTTGTCTGGATTCTTTATTTTTTTGTGTTCTTGCCAAACCAAGTGTTCTAGGTTCTGGTAACTATTCACAAAAACTTTTAAATTTAGAAAGTAGATTTATTCTTAATTTTGGTACTTTAATGCCTAAGGGTTTGAACTTAGAAATGAATATCACTTTATAAAACTTTATAAAATTATTTTATAAGGTATTTATAAAACTAATATATATTACCTTAGTAAGTTATCTTATTTGTGCGAATCAGAAATGCTTGTAATTAATTGTTTCTGTATCAATTTGTATTAATTAATTGCACAATTATTAAATTAAGCAAATGTATAAAAAGATGCAGCTGTATGTCTTTTTTATTCCTTTGAAGGCTTTGTATAGCCTATCCTGGCTCCTGGTTTTTGGTATTCTATATTCTACTTTTGTGGTTTCCCAGGATAATTTGTCTGCAAGATTATTAGAAGTATCCTTAATTGTCAGACAAAGAGGTACCACTGAAGATTAGTTCAGTACATTATTTTTAGTTACTTCTAAGATTACCTTTTGACTTAGCTGCAAACCTGAGTTCATAGATGGCCCTATATTTTCTAAAGGTAACTTTGATATACTTACCAGTTTTACAGTTATGAAGTGGATATCTTTTAGTGATGTCCTAGAGATTTTTTCTTTTTATTATAGAGTTTCTTGATGTGGTAGTTTCACCATATGGAATTAGTTTAAAACTGGCTAGTGTCCTTATGCATATGGTATATATGACTCAATACATCTATCCAAAAGGAATAAAAATGAAAGAAGTAGGCAGCAACCTCATTTACAAGGTTTGCTGGAGGGTTATTATATATGTGATAAGAAACAAGATCGGTCAATAGTAATTAATTGGTTTTGGATTAATCCTGTATAATGGAGGAGTCATTAGGGTGACACAAATCAAGTATTTCTAAAGAGCACAACATCAAGATGGCTAAACTGAACCAAGGAGGGAGTAGCATATGGAGTGGTGTGATTGGTAAAATGTTTGTAAAGACAAGAAGACTAGTACCCCTGGCAGGTAGGGGATAGATTGGTCAAGAGTATTGGCTTTTATAAAGTCTACAAATCTCTGGGAACAGTTTTTGGTAGTACATGTTTGCCATCATATTTGCAGATAGTTGAAGTCACCCTTAAAAACAATATTTGATTTGATTGTTAATGCTTCTAACTGGGAAAAACATTTGACATGCTTTGAAGTGGTTATAGATTGGGATCTATACTGCAATGTGATAATTCATTTAATTGTGTGTCTAGGACTTTGGTCAGTTTCAGATTTGAATTATGTCAAATCTGGTGAGAGACAATTGGGTTATAAATAAATACAGGTAGCCCCCTTCAGTCCTGTGCATGACAGGTGTTGTACCTGGAATGCAGGTTGTGCTATCACAACAACAGAAATGAGTTTCCATACTTAAGCCAATACTGATGTATTTGAGGATAAAGGCCTCACGTGTGCTTACTGTGGATATTACTTTAAGAATTCATTCATTCTTTGATCACAATCAAATATGTCAGACGCACACCATCAGTAAAGTGGCTGTAATTGGTGATCACATCTGTATTAGTGTGTGTGTGTGTGTGTGTTTGTGTGTGCGTGTGTGTGTGTGTGTGTGTGTATGTGTGTGTGTATGTGTGTGTAAGGAATGTATGAAATGGGTTTCTCAAAAAGCAACTGGCAGCAGTGTGCTGTGCATGTATTACTGTGGCTATTACTTTTCCATCCATTTATTCAAACAGTAAATAAAGTGGCTGCAATGTGTGTGTGTGTGTGTGTGTGTGTGTGTGTGTGTGTGTGTGTGTGTGTGTGTGTGTGTGTGTGTGCCTGTGTGCATGTGTTTGAGTGTGTGTGTGTGTGTGTGTGTGTGTGTGTGTGTGTGTGTGTGTGTGTGTGTGAGTGCGTATGTGTGTGTGTATACAAGTATGTACGAGTGTGTACGAGTGCACGTAGATATAGAAACATTGCAATAAATTACACCATATAGATTAAACAGCAACAAACTGGAGGTGATCATTGTGGCTATCAGTTATGCCTTTATCCATTCATTTAATCAGAATCATACATCTAAGATGTACACAGTAAATGAAGTAAGTGGCTGTAGTTGTTGGGTAAAGAAACAGTTCATTAATGAAACAGACTGAACACTGCCATCATTTGTTTGCAGTTAAGTAGTCATTGATCTGGCTTGGCAGGGCTGTAAGTTTGAGTAAAATAAGCTACAAGTAATTTACAATGATTGTTGTTATTTATCATCATCATCATCAACATCAAATTAGGTACAAACCCTTTTATCATCCACTGGATAGTCAACTAGGTTACTGATAGGACCCCGGCAGCCAAAATAGGTGAAGCCACCTTTGCAAAGAGGCCTGTCAGTAGTAGAGTCCCTCAGACCTTGGTATTGGGCTAGCTCCTTTGACATCTATTTCTCTAAAGTGGCAGGAAGCACTGAAGGTTTATGGCCGACTACACCTGCAGGTGATTCCAAGCTGGGAGGTTAACATTGATTCTCTTGCAGACTCTAGCATTCTTCAAGAAGTCCTATCTCTGACTAACAAATGGTGCTAAAGCCATGGTCTTAAACCCAGTGCTATGAAATGCATAATTGTACATTTTGGTATGTCAACCATTATGGCTTATTACTATGTTGATAATACACCCCTAAGGGTTGACACAAAGGTCAGTAATCTGGTTACACACATAGACAGTAGCCTTACCTTCAACCATCATGTAGCCAGAGTGGTGAGGAAAACCTTTTATGTTGGGCAAATTATATGTAAGGGCATGGCATCTAGGTACAAAGACTCATCGCCCCACTGTACTCCACCCTTGTCAGACCAATCATAGAGTATAATGTTACCTTTAGTATATACCTGATCAAACATATGCAGAAACTAGAGCGCCCTCAGAGGCTCCTTACAAAAAGACTACAAGGTATAATAAACCTGCCTTCTTCAGAGTGCCTTAAAGCCCTTTCCTCTACTTCATCTCCTACAGATTGCTGAGGGTTGATGTATGACTGGCTTACAAAGCATCCACAAACTCCACACTTATGAATCTTATGTATCAGAAATACAAGGTATAGGGACCTGAATTCTGTCTGTGACTGAAACAGAACATGCTGGAGATACAGATATGTATCCCAGGGACTGCACTCCTATGGAACAGACTTCTCATGTATGTGAAATTGGGTTCCTCTATTACCCTGTTTAAGCACAGTCTAGACCATTTGATGGGGAATTGGAAATTCACACCAGGCCTGGCACCTATGTCACTTATGAACAGAGGAAACTTATAAATGCCTGGCTCTGTTGGCCTGTCTTATTTGGACACAGGACAACATTATTCATTTGGAAAAACTTGGCTAGGAGTAGAAAGCTCCCCCACCCACCATGAATCATTAGCCTAGAATCTATGAATCTAAACCCAACTTGGATAAGGGAAACCCAGCAAGAAATGTAACTCTGTATTGAAGGTATGCTGTATTATTTTAATACTGAAATAAATATCTCTTAAAAAGTATAATGTGCACAGATATGCAATGTAGCATCTACAAGCTGAAATGATAATGTTGGTATCCACAGTGTGAACATTGCTATGTGATGTAAAGGGCTCAAGTTACTGAAAAGTGTTTGCAAGTGGTTAGAAAACTATTCTACATTTATGTTAATAAATCAAAAAGTGACTGGAGCTGTCAGGATAGGAAGCATGTGCAGATAGCAGGTATTAGTATAAATGGTACTAAACATACTTAGGTAAGTATAACACAGCAAGAAAAAGAACTATGGACTAAAAATACTCTGTATCAATATTAACATAATTCTGATGCTGATAATATTATCTCATAAAAAGTGCATCATATTGTAGGAAGCAAGGTGCAAGCTAACATGATACTGTAAGTAGCCACAGTAGAAACATCACTGTGAAATGTGCAGGGCTTCACTTACCAAAATGTTCCTAGGCTTCAGAAGCATGTTTTCCATGATCTCACCAGCTCTGTTGCTGACTGCATATCCAGTGTGATGTCACCTGAGGCTCACAGCCAGAGCAAGGCCTGTAGTGAGTGCATGTGTCTTCCAGTGGTGGCCAATGAATGCCAAGAGAAATATTTGCAAACTTAGCACATGCATGTGCCTTGATGCAGTTCAACATGATCATGTACCTTCAGAAACAGCAAGATGGGAAAGGAAGTTTTGCAGTGTTAAAGGGCCCAGTATACTGGTTTCATTTATTTTTGATCAGATTAAATGGTGGAGATGGGAATATTGGACAGTTATTAAAAAGGAGAAAGAAATAAATCACCATCACGTCTACTGCTATTACTACTATTGCTACTGCAAACTACTACTGCTGTTACTACTACTGCTACTTCTATTGCTACTGCTACTACTACTACTACTACTACTACTATTACTGCTACTGCTACTGCTACTACTACTGCTACTACTACTACTGCTGCTACTGCTACTACTGCTACTACTACTACTACTGCTACTGCTACTACTACTACTGCTACTGCTACTACTGCTACTACTACTGCTACTTCTACTGCTGCTACTGCTACTACTACTACTGCTACTACTACTATTGCTACTGCTACTACTGCTACTGCTACTACTGACAAACTTCCAGTACCAGCAAGCACATATCAAACCACTGAAATGGCTGTCACAAGCAGCAGGCAGGCAATGCTTAATAACCAAAAGGTAATAGCATATTATCCACACAGTTTTAAAGAGTTGTGTGTGCATGTCCAATAACTATGCTGAGAAACTGAGAACTAAAATATGTGAGAATATGCAGTATAAATCAAGTGCACTGAACTTTGCACCATGAAAGGTAGGCCAACTTTCCTTGTTACTGCTGGTAATTATATACTCTGGCTTCTAGAGCTATAACACAAAAAAAGAGAGACATTAAACTACAATAGAATACAATAAAGTTCATACCAGCATAATAAATGCTAAAAGTAGAATGAAATCTACTTAGCATATATCTCAGAAGCTCTCACTTTGACTTCTTCTTCACATTGAGGAAGAAGATCTGGACTGCATCTCCCCAGGTCAGTGTAGTAGTACACATACTGCAAACCAGTATGGGGAATGCCACTGTTGTCAGTGACAGCTCTGACAAAATTATAGGAGGCATCCACCTTATACTGAGGGCACTCATACAAGTCCCCCAGCAAATAGCCTTGGTGTTATCAATATAACAGATGAAAAAAATATTTTAGTCTCCTGAGAGAACCACCAGGGTACCTGCATCTAATATCGCCATTTGAAGCTAAGACTATTCACTGGTTCTCATACTTGAGTATGATGTCTAGCATTTTACAGTCCTGTAGTTCCGCATTCTGAACATTGTCATGCAGCATTGAGGAAGTCGGTAGTGCAGCTGGTGTCAGGGTGTGAAATGGACTATGCTATTTTGAATTTCAAGAAAAGAAGGAAAAAAAATGTGTGAAATATGGCAGGCACACGAGCTCTACTGTATGTTGTACACCTATTATCTGACAGTTTTCTTTGGTGATCTCATGTCTATTGGAACAAACAGGGAATTGCAGAAAACTTCCTACTGTATTGGCATGCCCATGCATGTGCAATTCACCTTATAGGCACTCAAGTATGTGCAGGCCACAGTATAGAACTGCCCAGTAGAATCTGCTCATGGGTCAATGTGTAGAATGAGTGATTCAGAGGCATTCATGAGTTGCATAATCTTCTTACCCAGAAGTACAAATCAATGTGATGTAATCCCCAGTAACTACAGAAGGCCTCATCGCACTATGTTAGAACTAGTAGAGCTACATTCTGACAGCAAAGCACTGTATAGAACTTGTCCATAGCCTGTAAATGAATGCATCTATGTGGAATGTGCTTGTTGTGAAGAAGTATGCTGTGTCTGAACATTGAGTATTTTAACAAGGAAAAGTAGTCTGTGAAGCACAGAGAAGGATATACGGATGGGCTATGAAGGCTGACAGGAGGTGCAATTGTGAAATGTAGCTGTTAAACAGGCAGGCCAGCACTGCACTGTGATTGGATGAGCCACCTATATACCCGTGTATCTAAGTTAGAACAGGTCCAGCAGATGGTAGTTTTGGAAGCACAGTACAATACAGTCAATCTACACGTGGTGAAAATGCTATATTTTTATTTCAAAAATAAGAAAAAATGGTTAAGTGCTCTCATCCTTCCTATATGTGGTCTTCTTCAGAAATATTCTAAAACCAAAAGATGCAAAGTCACATGATCATTGCACTGTTTTAAAAACTATTTAAGAATGGAATATTAAAAAAAAATCATCTTAAGACAAAAAATATAAATAAAACTAAAATAATGTTTCAAACAACTCTACTTCAATAAACATAAACAAACATCATACTGTTAATTCTGGTTAAACATCAGTTTATTAGATTTTCCAGAGTTACACTGAAAGGCATAACCTTTGAGGAAGAGACTAATAAATTGGTAGAGATACTTTTTGAAATTAAATATTCAAATAATTTAGTTCTATGGTTATTTGAAGAGGTTGCTTCAGAGAGAAATCAAAATATGGACCAATTATTATGGTGAAACTGGGTAGACTACTTCAGAACAAGACAGAGATAAGTTCCTTGTCCTGTGATGAAAAAAACTTTACTATTATTGATCTTGGGTGATTTTTTGATTTGATGGTTAATGAAGCAGCTCTTAAGGATCTGTGAGCTCTTTCAATTCCATAAGAAAGAGCTTCAGGCAATTTTAAAACTTCTGGTAACCAGGTAGTAAGGAATGTCACCATGTTATCTCCCTCTGTTTTCTCTGGTAGCCCATAGATGCGAAGGTTATTTCATCTGGATCTGTTCTCTAGATCCTCTATTTTATTTTGTAATGAAGCATTTTGTTGTGATAAAAAATGTAGCTGAAGACCTTGTTCTGAGAGTCTGCCTTCAGTATCATTTAAGAATCTCTCTATGTCAGCTATTTGAGACTTCTGTTGCGTCATTATTTCTTGTAGTTGCTGTATTTGTTTTGTAGATCTCTCCTCAAAAGTGTCCAGTTTGGTATTCATTTTGTCAAATTTCACTGACAAGTCTTGTATAGCATTTAATAAAGACTGTATCTCCTTTTTCATCGTCTGGTCCTGTGTAGTATGCTTAGAAAAGCTCATTTTCAGTAGATTCAGATACCTTCCTTCTTGTTTTTGACAGGAAAATTAATGTTTAAAGCCACATTTTTTGCACTGTAGACTTCTAGTGATATTAGTAGAAGTAATTCAACAAAATAGGTTTGTCTACAATATCTAGTTTTTAAAAATTCCTGTCAGAAATATCTTTTGAGTGCAGAGCTGAGAAAAGATGCTGCCAACCAGTCTACATCCTAGCAAATATGACTAAAAAGATTATTAAAACAAATCAAATCAAGGAAATGCATAATAGAGAAACCAAAAATAAAGTATCTGATTTAGAAGGAATACTAGAAGCTTTTACGCTATTTTTTCATAAACTTAATAATCAAAATGAGAAAACAGAAACACATTCAGTATTGAAAGCTTTTCTCAAAAACAATGTTAAAGTTAGGCTATTAGAGGAGCAGGTACAACTAATAGATAAACAAATAACAATGACAGAACTTAAAGCTGAAGTAAATAAGCTAAAATTAAACAAAACTCCAGGTATAGATAATATCACCCCAGAAATGTTTAAATTACTATCAAATGAGGCTTTGCTGTTGTTGTTGAATGTCTTTACATCAGTCAAAAATGGTAAAGACATTCCTCCTTCTTGGAAGTACACATTAATATCACCAATTCTGAAACAAAATAAAGATCCCGGTGAATGTTCATCATACAGACCCATTTCACTTCTTAATATAGATCATAAAATTTTTATGGCAATACATGCTGCTCGAATAAAACAATTACTACCACTTTTGATAGAAGAGGATCAAACAGGTTTTATAAAAGATAGGAACACTTATGACAACATTAAAAGAATTCTTTCCTTAATTGATTATATAAATGTCACAAAAAACAAAATGAATGTTATTAGCTTAGACATAAATAGCGCATTTGATTCAGTGCACTGGGATTATCTGTGGTTAGTTTTAGAAGAATATGGCTTCTCAAACAACTTCACTTTGTTAATAAAATCATTATATGAAAAATCACTGGCTTATATAAAACTGGGATCTTGTCTGTCTAGATCTATTAAAATAACTAAGGGCACAAAACAAGGCTGCCCTCTTTCTCCGTTATTGTTTGCGCTAGTCATTGAACCCTTAGCAAATAATATACGTATGGATAAAAATATTGAAGGAATACAACTAGACAACAGCCTAGAGCTTAAAATTCAACTTTTTGCTGATGATATTTTAATTACCTTAAAACATAATAATAGCAGTTTAAAAGCATTATGGGACTCAATTCAAAACTTTCAAAACTTTTCAAGTCTTAAATTTAATGAGAACAAAACAAATGTATTGCTTATAAATACTAATAAAAAGATCTAAATAAAAAATACCATAAATATATCTCTACCGATAATATAATTAAATACTTGGGAATTATAATAACTAACAACCTAGATACTACAATTGAAACAAATTATAAAGAGACCTTAAATAATATTAAAAATTGAATTCAAAGATGGAACAAATTCTTCTTTTCAATGGAAGAAAGGCTTTATATAATTAAAATGATCATATTTCCAAAAATTCTTTATGTCATACAAGCTTGTTCTTTGCCACCAGCTAAATCGCACCTAAAACAATTAAATGATTTAATGGTAAGATTCCTATGGTATCCAAAAAAACCATGGATAGCTATGAAGTATCATCTAGTTGATTGGGGTATAGGTGGCATAGGTTTACCAGACATAGAAATATATTTGCATTCATCCATTATTAAAACAATATCATTATGGCTAAATACAAAATATACATCAAAATGGAAGCTAGTTCATGAGAGAATCTGGTTAAAATCAGGATTTGTAGTAGCAAATAAGTATACAGATTTCATACCAAACAATTTTCTATGGCTGATGAAGGAATATATGATGACACATAAGAATAAAAATATAAGTTCCAAATACATAACTATACATTAAAAATTTTTCAAAATCTTATTAATAGCAATCCTGATATTAAAGCATGGCCATTTCTTTTATATCCAGTAGCGTACACACAAGGTATTATAATAACATTTAATATGGAAGTAGTCAACATGCGTAAAGAAAAGGGATTAATATATTGGCATCAATTGCTAAACTCTGGAAAACCTCTGACAACAGACCAGATTAAACAGAAATTAAATATGGAAGATAGTTCGTAGTTACATGTACAAGAATTAAGACAGTATATATTAAGCAAACAAGAAACAATGCAACCATCAATAAGACAAAATGTTCCTAACCTTATAGAACATATAATATTACTAATGAATCAACCCATTACTGGAAATGGATACTTATCATCTATTTATAAAACAAAAAAATAAAAATGCATAATAATGACAAAATATGGAATTATTATAGATCAGTTAATGGACATGTGCCAAATGACAGAGATAAAAAACTAATTCTTCTCTCTCCAAAGCAGACATCACTTTCATTACATTGGAGACTTTTTACATGGCAATTCATACACAGATCTTATGTGACCCCTCATAAAATGGAACTTATGTTTAAGAAAAATATTGGCTGCTGGAGATGTGATTTATCAATAAAAGCAGACTGGCAACATATGTTCTACGAATGCCATTTGATTAAACCATATTGGGATAAAATAAATTATTTTCTGCAAATGGTATTCAATGATAAATTCCAGATTTCCAAATCTATTATTTTGTTTAATGCACCTGTACCTGACTGTGTGCCAAGAACAAAATATGTAATCTTATGGACTCTCCTAGCTATTGCAAGGAAGAACATTACATCAAACTGGAAATCCAAAGCTTCTCCAACGTTTAAGCGATTCATGAATATGGTGTCAGCAGTATCGCAATTGGAAATGAAAACTATTAAAGGAAGAACTGAAAGAACTACATCATTATACATAGCATGGCAAAAAGTAACTGAAATACTGGAGAATAATGACTGCAGCAGATTATAATCAGGAAACAATTAGTCAATTATATGTCAACAATAGACACACTTGTAAATACTTTATTTTGGTTTTAATGTTTGATATCTGTTTAGAGGTTTTAGGCTACCTTTTTAAATAATTTGTAAATACTTCATTGTTATAAATAACCTGCATTCATGTTTTCTTGTTTTTGGAAGTGAATAAAAATATTAAAAAAAAAAAAAGAACAAGACAGAGAAATGCAGAACCATGAAGTTAGTGACAAAACGTTTTCTAATACATTGGTACTACACTACTCCCAGCACTGTGCACTTATAAGAAAGACAGTGAATAAACACTGGAACATTTTTGATTACTCTGGATTACCAAGTGAAGGATTGGGCAAAGAGCCAACTACTCTCTTTAAAAGGTAGGCAAATATGAATAACAGATTGGAATATCCCAATGGTAACCTCCAACAGACAGTACAGTACAAGAAAATGTGGATGTTGTGCCAAATGTCAGTGTATAAACATTTATGAAAAAGGGCACATTACACCTAAATTACATGCACTGAGAAACTTTAGAAGATTTAATTGCATCACAGCATGAGTGGATTACATAGCTTGCTGTGAGTCTGTAGTTCATCTCATATAGCGAAAAATCAAGGATTTACTCAAAAAGAGGATACACCATTATGTTTACAGCAGTAATAAAAAAGATGACTAGTGCTTTAGATAGAAACTTAAAGGTAAGTAATTCCTTGAGGAAACTGTTATTTTTAGTACCAGAGTAAATAGTAATTCCCATGGAGTAGGGAAATTGGAAAATATATCTTGAACACATGCTGATTTCGCAAATTAGAACTAATGTGACAACCCTCTCCAGGATTAAGAAATAGTAGAATCATTTTCTGTGTGCTAAAACACAGAGCATTAAAAAAATTATACCTGTGCATTGTACTAGTCTTTTAAGAAACATTCTTTTAGTTCTATCTATATATTTTGTGTGCAGATGATTTCATTGATATAACGTTTGCAAAAGGTTGTTAGAAAAGTGTAATAATCATGTGAATTTATGTTTTTTCATAAAGAAATGTGAGGAGGTCTTGTTTTTTTATAATTCTGAAGAAGTCCACACATGTGAAAGATGAAAGTGTTTGACCATTTATTTTTATTTTTGAGATTAAGCAGTAGGAGTGCAAGTACAGAACCTTAGAAGAACCCTGCTGAGATGGGTAAAAAAGAAAATAGATCATTTTTCTATATAATAGCCAGTTTCCTGTTGGAAATACCCGTGTATCTAAGTTAGAACAGGTCCAGCAGATGGTAGTTTTGGAAGCACAGTGCAATACAGTCAATCTACATGTGGTGAAAATGCTATATTTTTATTTCAAAAATAAGAAAAAATGGTTAAGTGCTCTCATCCTTCCTATATGTGGTCTTCTTCAGAAATATTCTAAAACCAAAAGATGCAAAGTCACATGATCATTGCACTGTTTTAACAACTATTTAAGAATGGAATATTAAAAAAAAATCATCTTAAAACAAAAAATATAAATAAAACTAAAATAATGTTTCAAACAACTCTACTTCAGTAAACATAAACAAACATCATACTGTTAATTCTGGTTAAACATCAGTTTATTAGATTTTCCAGATTTACACTGAAAGGCATAACCTTTGAGGAAGAGACTAATAAATTGGTAGAGATACTTTTTGAAATTAAATATTCAAATAATTTAGTTCTATGGTTATTTGAAGAGGTTGCTTCAGAGAGAAATCAAAATATGGACCAATTATTACGGTGAAACTGGGTAGACTACTTCAGAACAAGACAGAGATAAGTTCCTTGTCCTGTGATGAAAAAAACTTTACTATTATTGATCTTGGGTGATTTTTTGATTTGATGGTTAATGAAGCAGCTCTTAAGGATCTGTGAGCTCTTTCAATTCCATAAGAAAGAGCTTCAGGCAAGTTTAAAACTTCTGGTAACCAGGTAGTAAGGAATGCCACCATGTTATCTCCCTCTGTTTTCTCTGGTAGCCCATAGATGCGAAGGTTATTTCGTCTGGACCTGTTCTCTAGATCCTCTATTTTATTTTGTAATGAAGCATTTTGTTGTGATAAAAAATGTAGCTGAAGATCTTCTTCTGAGAGTCTGCCTTCAGTATCATTTAAGGATCTCTCTATGTCAGCTATTTGAGACTTCTGTTGCGTCATTATTTCTTGTAGTTGCTGTATTTGTTTTGTAGATCTCTTCTCAAAAGTGTCCAGTTTGGTATTCATTTTGTCAAATTTCACTGACAAGTCTTGTATAGCATTTAATAAAGACTGTATCTCCTTTTTCATCGTCTGGTCCTGTGTAGTATGCTTAGAAAAGCTAATTTTCAGTAGATTCAGATACCTTCCTTCTTGTTTTTGACAGGAAAATTAATGTTTAAAGCCAAATTTTTTGCACTGTAGACTTCTAGTGATATTAGTAGAAGTAATTCAACAAAATAGGTTTGTCTACAATATCTAGTTTTTAAAAATTCCTGTCAGAAATATCTGTTGAGTGCAGAGCTGAGAAAAGATGCTGCCAACCAGTCTACATCCTAGCAAATAGGACTAAAAAGATTATTAAAACAAATCAAATCAAGGAAATACATAATAAAGAAACCAAAAATAAAGTATCTGATTTGGAAGGAATACTAGAAGCTTTTACGCTATTTTTTCATAAACTTAATAATCAAAATGAGAAAACAGAAACACATTCAGTATTGAAAGCTTTTCTCAAAAACAATGTTAAAGTTAGGCTATTAGAGGAGCAGGTACAACTAATAGATAAACAAATAACAATGACAGAACTTAAAGCTGAAGTAAATAAGCTAAAATTAAACAAAACTCCAGGTATAGATAATATCACCCCAAAAATGTTTAAATTACTATCAAATGAGGCTTTGCTGTTGTTGTTGAATGTCTTTACATCAGTCAAAAATGGTAAAGACATTCCTCCTTCTTGGAAGTACACATTAATATCACCAAATTCTGAAACAAAATAAAGATCCCAGTGAATGTTCATCATACAGACCAATTTCACTTCTTAATATAGATTATTAAATTTTTATGGCAATGCATGCTGCTCGAATAAAACAATTACTACCACTTTTGATAGAGGAGGATCAAACAGGTTTTATAAAAGATAGGAACACTTATGACAACATTAAAAGAATTCTTTCCTTAATTGATTATATAAATGTCACAAAAAACAAAATGAATGTTATTAGCTTAGACATAAATAGCACATTTGATCCAGTGAACTGGGATTATCTGTGGTTAGTTTTAGAAGAATATGGCTTCTCAAACAACTTCACTTTGTTAATAAAATCATTATATGAAAAATCACTGGCTTATATAAAACTGGGATCTTGTCTGTCTAGATCTATTAAAATAACTAAGGGCACAAAACAAGGCTGCCCTCTTTCTCCGTTATTGTTTGCGCTAGTCATTGAACCCTTAGCAAATAATATACGTATGGATAAAAATATTGAAGGAATACAACTAGACAACAGCCTAGAGCTTAAAATTCAGCTTTTTGCTGAAGATATTTTAATTACCTTAGAACATAATAATAGCAGTTTAAAAGCATTATGGGACTCAATTCAATTACCCAATCATTTGGATTGCTGTGCTTCATAATATGTGTTTTATAGCTCACATATTTTAATAAAAAAGACAGAAGAAGTCTCAGTCAGTTAAAGCATTACAACAGTACATACCAAACCCTTGTCTCAGAGTAATCATGAAATAAATTGTTAACATCCAGTGAAGCTCCAAGCCATTATTTTATCTTCCAAACTTCCCTAATGTTTCATTTGAAATACTCAAACAAGCATTCAAACAAGCTTTTCACACATTTTGAAAAAAAGTCTGAACTATGATGAATAACTTATGGAAGTGCTTGATAGCATTACATTATGATGAAAAATGTTTAAAGGCACTTTGCTACAATACAAGAATCATGTTATACCATACATTATAACTCATACCAATTTTTTTAATTAATAACTCTATACTTCAGTGTACGCAAGATCATTATAGGTACGTTTTCCATGTAACATCACATCTAGAGGTTTCTTAGTACCTGACATTTCTTCATTTCCCCATTGTTCTTGTCATAGATCACAATTGTGCAAACAGCAGCATAAAAATTAAAATAGACATATGCCAAGCAGAATTAACCTTAGTCAGAAAATTAAAAAAATAAAAAATATTTCTTTCCAATCAAACCTAATACATTGCTGTTTACCTCACACTGTGTGAGAAAGGAGGGATTTGATATTTTATGGAGTTTAACTGTTAGTTACTACTCACATTTTCATATGTCAACTGTGTGTCTGTCTTGCCAATGACAGAAATGCATTATAAAGCTAAAGTAAAACTTTTTTCCAAACATGTTTCTATAGAAGAAATAGTTTTTTAAAGAACAAAGTCCAGTTATACTGTAACACCATCAACAAGCTGGTAATTACTTGTATTCAGGGACTATGGATTTAAGTTGCTTGAACCTGAAAGTCTAAGCTTTCTATCACTAATCAAATATTTTATTTCTGTCACATAATTAAGATATTTTGGGGAACAGTATATAAACTTGCTAGGGCTACAACTCAATGAGTCTATTAAAGGCCTACAACATAGTTACTTTGTCTGAAATAAGACTTAAATGCACCATGCAAGGTTTTTGCTTTTAGCCGCTATCAAAGAAGTTGACACCCTCACATTTACTCCAAATATAGACTGATTAACTCCATTTCAAATCAAACCAAAACAAATTTAGATGGAAAAATACTCTCCAAAAACAAGTATCAATAATTATTATTATACTAAAATCCTTCTAGGAGTAGATATTCACCCTAAGCCTGGCCTCATCTATCAAAATGAACATCAAGGCAATTCTGTTGTACACACTACTCTAACTGTACAATGGTCAACCCCCAACCCTGCTAATCTAACTTTTGCTGCCATAAATGTTAGAAACGTAAGAAATACAATTACTGAACTACATGTCTGTATTATCCAACATAAGCCTGATATTCTCCCTGTATGTGAAACTTGGCATAACCTAGCATAAACAACTCCAAAATTACACATCCCAGCTATAATATCATCCGTAATGACAGTATAAAGAGGAGAGGTGATGGTATCACTTTAATATTTCCCAACAACTACCACATTTCTCTCTACAACAAGCCAATATCAAAATTTAATTCAGTAGAGCTTTTTACAACTTTTCTGAAATTAAACAACTATAAACAAATATGTTTTTCTGTTCTTTACATCTCTCTTGATGATAGTACAGCTATTCTGGAAAGTATTCTACACTTAACATCCATAACAATTCCACAAAGAATAATACTACTAGGTGATGTGAATGACAAGTGGCTGAATATAATCTCTAACTCCCCTATATAAATCATGAACTTATTTGGTTTCACACAACTAATTAATAGCCCCACATATTTCAGCAAGACATCAAACGCTTATTAGACTGGATCCTATATTGGACCCCAGCAAATACACCACCTCAGGTACAATGTGTGAGTGTCTCAGTGATCATCTCCCATTCTATACAACCATATATCGCACACATCAACTTAAATATAATGTTTATAAAACAACACACGCTTTCCAAATTTAAACCAGAAATGTTCATTACTAACCTATCATCTAATAAATGAAACTTCCTAAAACCCTTCTCCTTAGATGATGATGTAAATGAATTCAGTGCAGCTTTCTTGAATAGTCTAAATAGCCTTGCACCTCCTAGAAGGAAGAGGCTAAAAACAAATAATGCAATTTGATTATCCAAAAAGTATAGAATGCTAATGCAGGATAGAGAAAATATATGGACGGAATAGCAAAGATATAAAACACCACACTATCTTGAAATTTTCAGAATGTTTAGCAATCATATTAAAAATAAAATTAATGAAGACTAAAAACTATACTGTAGTAACTTCCAAACCAAAAAGGTCACACAGACAAACCAATTAGCAAAAATTACAAGATAAACCTAGTCAAGCTAGAGTTTTGCCTATGTGATACCTTAAACCTCCTTGGATATATGCAAATGACCCCTTAAGGACATAAAGTGTTTCAGCTATGTAGCTTCTGAATGTTTATGACTTCTGTATCCCATGGGCATCTACTACAGGATACTATAGTAACTTTCAGAATAATAGTATACATAACACAAAAGACATTTTGGACAGCCATTAAAAGTGATATATGCAACCCTAATCCTTCTCCTAATAACTCATCACTTGAAAACACAATACAAATTACATTTTATTTTATAAGATTCCCCAACATCTTATCCTAACCCTGCTCAGCAGCCACATATCAGCACATCCAATTTCCCCTTCAAACCTCATCCTAATAAGACTACTCTTAAACAAACTCAAACCATGGTCTACTTCAGCTGATGACCTCCCAAGTGAATTCATTAAAATAGTAGACAATGGCATTGCCTCCCCTGTCTCAGTCCTTATAAATAGGTTAGTCCAGGAGTCCCGCATTCTCTCTCTCTCTCAAAAAAGTCACACATTATCCATCTGTACAAAGGAGGAAATTCAACAAACATTACTAACTTTAGGCCTATGCCAGTCTTATGTACCTCTCCAAAATACTTCAAAAATGTGTTCAAAAACATTTGATAAGCTATCTCTTGCTGGAAGAACTCCTATCTCTCACACAACATGGCTCCTGTCCTTCCCATAGTACTAACACTGCATTTCGAACATATATAGATACTGTCAATAAAGCTAGAGATAACGGCAAACTATTATCCTCTTTATTTCTAGCCTTCTACACAGTCTGGCAAAGCCAAATTCTACTTCAAATATTTTCATTACATCTCTCTCATCTCTCAACCCACCCTTCTGTGGTTCAAAAGCTACCTCCAATGGGTATCAGTAAGTAAATTGTCACTACACCCTCTCTTCATACATCCATGTTACCACCAGGCTCTACCTTTAGTCCCCTTCCCTTTAACATTCTCACCAACACCCTCTACAAAACAGGCCTCTGTAATACAGTACCCAGATGACTCCACACTCATTTGCATATCTGACAATGTGGCACAGTTTCAAAACATTTCTCAGTTTCTATGGAAGCTTTAGCAGCAACTGACACATGGCTTTGTAACTCACATCTCATGCTCAACTCTAAAACAAATAAGCAAACAAACAAAAACTACTGCTTTTCCCCCTCAAAATCTCCCTCCTATAAAAAATAACATTTAAAGTCCTGTCTCTTGATAATACAACAATTGAAGTTGCTTCTCATAATATATTATTAGGGATGATAGTGGATGATAATCTTAAATTTGACCTGTATAAACAAAACTGCATATGATAAACTCATCCAAAACAAGGGATGCTTTTGTAAAGCCAATAACATTCTCCATGACACAAATAAAGCTCCACTTGCCACTACTTATCTCCTTCCCACACTTTTTTTTAACTCTCCCATCCTTAACAACCTCCAGGCAACACAAAAATCATAACTTGAGCAATGCTATAACAAAGTTTCCAAATTTGTAGAAAATACCTTTTTTTCAGAAATCACCACTGTATTGAATTAAAAATTCTAAATTGGTTAGAACTTCCCCACCATCTAACATATACACAGCTTCCTACCACATATAAAACTATCTAAAATCCGTCCGCATGTCCAGCATTAAATAACATTCTATACAGCTATGTTCCTAGTTAGTCATTATGATCCAATTAACAAAAACTCCTGTCTGTCCACAAAAATATCAAATTTGCTGGGCATTGTTTGTACTCGTACAATGGTGCTAAAGCCTGGAACACTTTATCTGTATCCATCAGGTCAATACCTCCCTCCCACCCTTCAAAACTATTCTAAAAGACTTCCTAGCCAAAAGGTGTCTCTCTTCTTACTCAACACCAGAATAAACAATATCCCTAAACGTGGACAAATACCTTTTCATACCTTACATCTCCTTACCCTCCCTTCTTCACTCACTTCCTTACGTCTATGAATTTCTTTTTGGTGGCTTTCTCTCTAAATATATAATAAACCTCCTTTTCTCTTACTTTGTATTGCAATTCCTGCTTTTATTGTAATAATTTTCCTTTAAAAAGGGCTAAAATTTCTCTAACTGTTAAATAATTGTCATAAAACATGTATCTACACTTAACCAGTGTTTTCATATTATATCTAATCTGATACAATTGTTTAAACTGTATTTATTTTTTGTATTATTTTTAATGACTGCAAACTTATTATTCTTAAAATGGTTTATAATACTTTGGAGCTTTTATTTCCAGGCCTCTGCTGAAAATGGGCTCCTACCCATTCAGACTTTCCTGGTAATCAAATGGCAATAAATAAATAACAAATAGTTCCGTGAAAACAAATAATCTAATTCCAGTGGCACTTAAAGAATCCAGTGATATACAACATTCTCATTATAACTCAAAGAAGAAACAAATATCCTGGTCTGCTGCTTTTACACTGGGACACATCATTAGAACATAAAATATACTGTGGGAAAAAGACAGATTGAAATTATCAATATCACCATCTACATCACATGCCATTTTGTGGTATAACAAATGCAAAATAAAATAGAACACTTAGGATGAAACTGGCACATTAGACCTGTACAGCACATTGAGTTTATGATGAGAAATATGCAGTTTTTAAATTTTCTTCATATGCACTGAAACAGTCAGGAGAGTTCATGTTATCTTACCATCGAGTATGAATAATGCACTTGCTCCTCAGAACACTACCCTTTGTGGACTCATATTCCTTTATGAAATAATATCTAAATAGGGTCCTACATAGCTTACATATTATATTACGTATTGCAGCAAACTAAAGCATATTCTTTCACTGCTTATCACTGACATTACAATGTTGAATTCTTCAAAAGAGTTGTAACAACCTTATGTTTTAGATGCATATTTGCCAAGTGAATCCTCTAGTAACATTTATTCATTCATTTACTGATTAGGAAATTTATAGTACTCATGGTGATGGAGACCCAGATCCTATGGCAGTTGAAAACAGAGATATGTAGAAGAGAGTATCATTTGCACAAAATAAAGAAAAAATATATCATTTAATTTTAAAGTAACATGCACAGAGCAGCTATATCTATACCATATACTGCTTTCTTAAAAAATGCAGTATTTATGCAGTATTGGGGTTATACCAGCAGCAATTTTTTGTCAGATTGTGCTATTGTGACTGTTTGTACATTTAGTCAAGTCTGACTCTTCACAACCTCAAGGACTTCAGTGGGATGGGCCTGTCTGTCTAGTCATTAAGCTCCTTGATAAGTCTTTTTGTAAAATCATATTCATTACATCTGTAAAGTAATCCCTAAATCTTAGCATCTGCCATCACCCTTCTTTTGGTTTTGTTGTTTCCCAACATCGGTGCCTTTTTAGTGAACATATATTTGATTGTATGACCAATGTATATGAAGTTATGTTTCCTACCAGACCTTTCAGAAATTGTGTGAAATTACTTATAAAAGTATTAGCTGATTTGACATTTTTCAGTCCATTAAATTCAAAAAGCTATCACTTTTCTTGTACACAGAATTGCTTATACTCCAACTTTCACAGGCATATGTTATTACAGACAAAAATGAAAAGGTTTCGATTATATGAATCTTCATTTACAATGTGATGCTTTTGTATTTTAAAGAATTATCCAGATTTGCCTTTGCATTCTTTCCAAAAAGTAAGCATCTTTAATGTTGTTGTTGTTGCAGTCACCAGCTACAGAAATCCTTGAGCACTGATAAATAGAATTTGTAGCATCCCTCACTCCTTTTCAATATATTTGTAAAGAAATTATAGGGCTAGACAATATAATTTTATTTTTATGTTGATTAAACAATCCAGTTTTTTTCTTTCATCTTAATTAGCAGACTCTTCACCTGTTTCTCAGGTTCAGTCATCAGTGTGATTGATATCTCTTGCATATCTGAGTGTGTTAATATTTCTCCTGGAAGTTTTAATTCTAGAATCTGAATCATTTATCCAATATACTGTCAGATATATTCAGTGTATAAATTGAAATGTGTGGGGGGGAAATAGTGTCATTGCACTCCTCTTCCAATCACTAACCAGTCAGTTATTCCATATTTGGCTCTAACTGCATATCACTAGTCTGCATAATTATTCTTCAGGAGGCAAACTGGCTGATCCGGACAGTTCATTCCTTCAAGAACCTGCATAAAATGCACCTTTGTCCATAAAGTCAAAGGCTTATGGATATTCACTATGGCAGAAGTAAACATTTTTTCTGGATATTCACTATAGCAGCAGTATTTTTTCTGGAAATCCCTTCCTTTATCTATTATCTAGTAGATGTTAATGTTAGCAAAGTGATTTTTTTGTGCCTCTGCCCATTATAAAACATACTTCTGCATGTGGTAGCTGTCTGTCATTGATTTTTTTTAGATTCACAGGTTAGTAATAGGCTAACTGCCCTTGTGGACCATTTTTAAACCTAGCCAATTTCCTCATGTGAGAATCCTTGTGTCTGTAAAGTAAATACCTTAACCATTATGAAACCAAGAAAATGAAAACCAAACAAGAACACAAAATGAGCTGGATTCAACACCCAATTCAGAAGCTTTAATCCAAATATCGGAAAAATAATGAAAAAAATGCTAAGTTACCCAATCATTTTAACTTTGGAATAATTCTTCCATTAAGATGGATATCTTGTGGCCTATTGTATGTAAAATGAAGTGGAATGTTTCTAATCCCTCACCTTATTTCCCCTATTTCTCTGCAGTATGTAGTTGTGCTTTTTTTCCATTCCTCTGCAGCTTACAACTGTGGTTATTAGTAGTTGTGCTAGCTTCATTAACAGGTTTATAGGTGTGCTTGATTTAATTAACACTTATTCTGCTGTTAAAGATCAATTAGAAGACTTATTTAAATGCTTGTATAATGGTGTTCATTGTTTTTTGTCTTCTGAGGAAGGAGGGTCATTGCACCTTCCGAAAGCGTGTTGCACAAGATATTTGGATTAAACCTTAACCATTATGCCAACCTGGAGACTTGCTTGAAGAATATTTACTATTACCTTTATAGTCTGCAAAACAAATGTATTTGATAACTTGAGCATACATTAGTGTTTCCCTTTTTGGGATTAGAATATACATTTTCTTTTACCATTTTAATGGCTATTGTCATGGATTTCAAATCTGTTGGGAAGGTCCAAGTAGCATGTAACAGTATCATTCTGCAGTTGTTTTAATCAATTTAATTGGGATTCCATCACTTCTAGTCAATGTGTTATTAACAAGGCTTTCTAGAGACCATTTAACTTTATGGTTCAAGCTGTCTACCTGTAGATCAGAGAAAATCCCATTGTTTGTATCAGCGATGTCAAGATCTGTCTTATGCATTTCTTCTCTACATTGCTATAGCCACTTCTTAATGGTTCTGCTTCTGTTTTTTCTCCTCATTCTTTTATTTTATAACATCCATTTTACCTGCTCCTCTGGAAAAGATCTATTTTCTGTCCCATTCCGTTGTCTCCTTCCTGTGTTTTCCAATGTTCATTTGAATATGCCTGTTCTCATCTCTTCTTGCTATCTTCTGAAACTCTGAATTCAGTTTGACGTACATTTCCATATCTACATTTCCTTTGCTCTTGTCTTTTCCTCAACTACTTCTAACACCACCCAGTGACAGGCCTTTTTGCTTTCTTAATTTTCTTTCTTTCTTCTTAATTTCTTTATTTCTTTCTAGAATGTATTTTGTTACTCTCTTTTAGACAATATCACAAACACCTGTCCATAGATATTTAGGTGCTCTATCTACCATTCAAATCCATGAAATATATTCTTCATTCCTACTACATATTCATTTGGAAGAAGAATTGGTCTGACTTTTTTGTTATAAAAGGAAGTGATATTGCTGCAAATCTTGTTCTGATGAAGTCCATGTTATATGGGATGAAAGTGCTTATCTTTGTTTATTAAATTAGTTCCTTTTGGAACTTGAGATATGCTGTGTTTGTTTTTCACTAAATAAGATGTTTTCGAGAATAAAACTGAAAAAAATGTAAACAAAGCATTTTTCTGTTCAGTAAGTAATACTGAAGCAGACTGAGAAGTAAAACTCCCTATTTGTATAACACAAGTGAGTTTCAAGATTAATACAGGCACAGTGTTACTGTGATACCTCATGCTACCTATAAACATATCTTTTTTTTTTCAAAACAAGTTTATTGTTTTAACATATAAGAGAAATATCATAACAATTTTATACAAATAATTAAAAATAGGTATTATTATAATATTCAACAAAACAACTAAAGTATTTACAAAGACATCCACTACAATCAGATCAATTAATTAAACTAAAATACTGTGCTATTGAAATTAGAATTTTTTAACAAATTTTGTAAATTATCCCATACAATATAATGTGATGTTTTTCTAGTTGTTCTCATTCTAATTGTGCTTATTTCCATATGACACATTATATTCATAACATTTTAAATTCATTGAATGAAGGAGGTGTATCTGAAATCCAATTTCTAGTTATTATTTTCCTAGCCACTGCTAGGATAGACCATAACAAGGGAAGCTTAATCTTTTAACACATTGAGGTACAGGTGTGTTGAATAATACAAGAGACTTAGAAATAATGAAATTATCTGTAAAAGAGCCTGCAAAATTCATTAATTGACTTCCAGTATTCTTTCAACTTCATACAGTCATAAAACATATGAGCCCAGTCAGCATTAATTTCTACATTACATCTCTTACATAGATTATCTTTATTATTAATTTTATTCATCATCAAAGGTGTATAAAAGATCTATGTAAAATTTCCATGTATAAAGTCTCCAGACAATGGAAGATGTAGTTCTATAAGCAGATTCCAATATATATTGTTTATCTTGTTGAGTTGGTGGGTCCCCATTAATAGAGGTGAAATAATTCCAGTATGAATCTACATTGTAAAAAGTTTCTTGTCTGATAATTTTATGTATATATGAAAGTTTACCTTTATCAGAAACTTTATGTTGTAAATTTATTATCAAGTAATCAATCAGTTTTGGAATAGATTCTTTAACTGTTATAGACATTAGATCTATTCTATCAATGAGATGTTGTCTAAAGATCTGAACCTCTAACCAGCAAGTTTCTCCTAGATCAAATTCTTGTTTTAAGAAATCTAGATTTTAACTTTATTATCAGATATCAGCTGATACCAGTACTTTAGATTATTATCTATAGCTAAATGAGCTCCTTCAGAAGTAGATGACATAAGCATACCCTGAGTATAAATTATAGGGAATACAATAAAATTCCATTCCCTATACTTAGGGTGCATGAATATAAAGTTACGATAACTAATAATAATATTTAATGGGTAACAGACCATATGTTTAGGTGTAATAGGTGAAGTACAAAATTCCTTTAGCAACCACAGCATGGAGTTATTTATAATCATATTTTTATGTGTTAAGGAGATTTTCATGAAGTGCATACTAATTAGCTCCCAATAATCTTTCCATTTTGACATATGACCGATCTATTAATAAAGTAATAACTTTTATAATAGAAGAGATAATATATAAATTAAAGTCTGGAAAAGAAATACCCCCTTGAGACCAACTATTAGTATGTTTCTTTAATGCAATCCTAGGTCTATTAGGTGCCCATAAGAAATTTAACATTAGTGTATTCAGTTTCTTGATAGTTATTTTTGTAGGTGAAAGTATTATTGATTGTATTAAGTATAAAATCTTGGGGAATATTATCATTTTAATAATTGTAAGTCTCTCCTCCATAGTAAAAAACATATTATTCCAGGTATTAAAAAGATTTTGTATATTAAGAAAACAGGTATTATAGTTATTATATATAATAGATGTAATATCTTTTGATAGTATTATACCTAAATAAGTTATCTGACCTGAGTTGGGTACATATTTAGTAAAATCACTAATGAGAATATTTTTTCGTGTATATATAGGTAGTATTTTAGTTTTTTCTTCATTGAATATTAAACCAGAAATACTTTTAAAATTCATCATTTTATCAAATAAAGACTGCATAGAAGAATTAGATCCTGCTGATGTAATTAGAACATCATCTGCAAAAAGTTGAATTTTTGATGTTGTATTTTCTTCTATTTCAAAACCCTCTATGTCAGTACTGTTTCTAATCAAATTAGCCCAAGGCTCCATTACTAAAGTGAATAATAGTGGAGAAAGTGGACATCCTTGCTTTGTACCTTTAAGAATGGGTATTTTTGTGAAACATATGTTCCTACCTTAATATAAGCCAGCGTTCCTTTGTATAAATGCTCAATTAAATTTACAAATGCATCAGAGAAATTTGTGCATTTCAGTAAGGTAAACAGATAGTCCCAACTTACTGAATCAAATGCTGAACCTATATCAAGACTAATAAGTGTTAAATCTTTCTTTTTCCTATTTGCAAAATCAATTAATGTTAAAGTTCTTCTTATATTATCAAAAGTATTTCTATTTACAATGAAGCCCGTATGATCTATGTCTATAATGCCGGGGATAATTGTCTTCAATCTATCAGCAAAAATACTCATAAACATTTTATAATCAACATTAAGTAATGAGATGGGTCAATATGAAGAACATCTAGTTGGATCTTTATTAGGTTTTAAAATTGGTGAAATAAATGTATATTGCCAAGATGGGGGTTATTAACTCAGTTTGGGCCAGAATAAAACCTTATGTATTAATGAATATGTAGTTTTAGAAAGGATTTTATATATCTCTGGTATAATACCATCATTACCCGGTGCTTTGTTTGATTTAAGCTTATTTATTTGTGTAATAACTTCTGTATATGAAATACTCTTGTCCAATAGTTTAATCTGTTGTTTATTAAGCTTTTATTCATGTTTGTGGTTATAAACTCCTTTATTTTATCTTTAGGTTCCATGTTAATGTTGTTATGGTTAATCTTGTGAAAGTGATTTCTAAATTCATCCAGTATTTCTGGTATACTAGAAACACATTCTTCTTCTTTTCCTTAGAGAAAAGATTTCTTTGATATGGTTTTGTTTATTCAATCTTTTGTTTTATTTTTAAGTCTATGTAAGTATTTGGGGCTTATTGAATAAGACAAAACTTGTATTTCTAAAGTTATTTTAACTTTATGAGTTAAAATTTCTTTGTATTTCTCATTTAGTTTGTTTATTTCTTCAATAACTTTCTTGTCCATAATATTTTCTTTATTATTATGTTTATAAGAGTCTAGTTTACTTTGAATATCTAACAATTCCTTATCCCAAGATTTCCTTTTATTATTATACCATCTGATACTTTGTCCATATAGATATGATTTTAAGGCATCCCAAACATAGACAACGGAGACTTCAGGAGTATTATTTATGTCTAGAAAATGTTGTACTTCTGAAAGTATATATTCTTTATAGTCTTTTAGCTGAGTTAAGTATGCTGGTATCCTTTTGATCTGAACATTATGAGTATTTTTATCATGAATTCAAAACAATTGAGTTATGATCAGATATAGGACATGAAATGATTTTGGAATTAATTAAATCTGTTACCATCTGGTTAGAAATAAAGACCCTATCTATTTTTGAATGTTTTGTATCTGTTAGAGAAAAAGGTGTATGGTAATGATTTTGACTCTATCTGATTATTAATATCATTCAAATGATAAGAATTAGCAAAATCGTTTAAATGTTTTGCATTAGATGTAATTCTTCTTTTCCTTATAGTGGTAGTATCACTTTCATGTAGTATACAATTAAAATCACCAGCTAAAATAATATCCCTATAGAGAATGATATGATCTTATCAATATGATGTTTCACTGTATTAATACCAATTCCAGGTATCCAATATACATTAATTAAAGTGTAAGTCTTCCCATTAATTTGTATTGTAACCATACAAAACATTCCTTTGTCATCCTGATAAGACTTAATGGTTTTAGGAATGGGCATACTTTTATTCCATAAAATAGCCACTCCTCTTTTTTCTGAGTGTGCTCTGAACTAACCAATACTGTATACTTATTAGTGGCTAGTTTATCAATATCTTTTTTCAAGAGATGGGTTTCTTGCAGGAAGACTAGATCGGCCTTGTGTAGATTAATGTATCTTATTAGGCTTGCCCTTTTACACGGATTATTCAATCCATTAATGTTTAAAGAAATTCCTTTTAAAGATGTCATTTGGCATTTTTAAAACTCAAGAATCTTATGATCGAAATAACAAATAACAAGATAAATAATGTTACATCTCCTCTTTAGGTGTACCTTTAAATATAGCTGTATTTATTAAATCTCTTATGGATTTTGTATAGGATTCAATTTTGTTTGTAGTGACAATGAGTGTACAAAATATATTGTGGATGTCAAAACTATATACATATAACAATGAACAAGTGAAAATAATGTAAGGATTAAACCTTGCATCCCGCCTGGAGTTGAAAACTCCAACTTAGAGTAGTATTTACTACTCAAGTTAACCCCCTACCCTAAGAAGCAGTACCTCAGCTACCACCTTATCAATTTAATACTAGTTATATTTAACTGAGGTTAACAGTTTTCAATTCAATTATCTATCAAGAAAAAACTACACATTTGGTAAAACAGCATCATATAAACTAAAATAAACTTTTTTTTTTTTTTTTTTTTTTAAACTGTTCATACTATTATATAGATCTATGTAATATATAACACTTGTATTCTAATAGCATTCAAATAATCTTAATGTTAGAAATCAAGAGGAGAGAAAATTAGGTTCTAACATTCATTTAAATCAAAAACTTTGGCTAATATGATTAAGACATTACATGCATTAAGATGCATCTATTTTCTGTCATGTGAATTCTATCAACAGCTTCCAAAAAAATCTTGAATTGTTTGTATATGAGCATTTACTTAAAGTCAGTATTGGCAATAGAGTAAAATATTGTATTGATACAAATTGTTATCAATCATATTGCATAGTTATGCAGATTCTCAGAAACGCCTGCGTTATTACCAAAAAAAAAAAAAAAAAAACATCACACACATAAACACAGACACACACACACATACATATACACACACATATATACACACACATACACACCCACACACACACACACACACACACACACACACACACACACACACACACACACACACACACATACACATACACACACATATATACACACACATACACACACACACACACACACACACACACACACACACACACACACACACACACACACACACACACATATACATATACACATATATATATATATACATACACACACACACACACACACACACACACACACACACACATACACACATATATATATATATATATATATATATATATATATATATATATATATGATCTCACTGAGTTGTGTCTTTGTAGAGCACTATCCTACTTGCTGTCCCTAGAATAAATCTGTCTGCTTTATACAAAATAATGCACAGCAAACATATATTAGTAACCAGATTTTACAATCATACTAACCTACTGCTTTAAAATATATCACATGACATTTCTTCCAGAATAGAGTTATAAGATTATTTATGCTTGTCAATCAGATGAATTAAATGAGTTATAGTAAAGTATATGTTTGGGACACAAGTTTTTAACACAGATTATTATGCTTCTGTTAAGTAGATTTTCAAAAACATTTAAATAAATGTTTCATTTTCTATGCCTTCTAAAATAAGATATTTACTTACTACAAGAAACTACATCATTTAAACTCATCATAACTGACATATTTTATGAATAGAGCATTTTTCCTGAATCTGTGGTGTGTCAGTGTGATAACCTTGTCAATGTTTATACTAACTGCTTTCAGTTTCTCTGTGAAAATTCTGTGAGTGAAGCTTCTGAGGAAACTCATGGACACTGTGCATGAGACAGCCCACATCCCAGATTGTCTCCCTTAACATTTTGGTGGGAAACTTATTAAAACTTGTGGCAAACATTCATTTTGTCAATAGAGTAAAATATTGTATTCATAGAAATTATTATAAATCATATTGGATAGTTATGCAGATTCTCAGAAAAAAAGCCATCACACTCACACACACACACATACATACACACACACACACACACACACACACACACACACACACACACACACACACATATATATATATGTCTGATCTCACTGAGTTGTGTCTTTGTAGAGCACTATCCTACTTGCTGTCCCTAGAATAAATCTGTCTGCTTTATACAAAATAATGCACAGCAAACACATATTAGTAACCAGATTTTACAATTATGCTAACCTACTGCTTTAAAATATATCACATGACATTTCTTCCAGAATAGAGTTATAAGATTATTTATGCTTGTCAATCAGATGAATTAAATGAGTTATAGTAAAGTATATATAAAAATAGAATGCCAAATGCTGCCTGTCACAGAACTAAGTCCTCGATCACTCGTAAAGCATAAAAATCCAAGACCAAACACAGTTTGAGTGATCGAAAACAGCAGATCAAAGCCAATGAATCTTGAATTAATAAAATGTTTTATTCCTCGATAATTCACAGTATTGCATACAACCATACAATACACTTATGCAAGCAGTCGATAAGCGCTTTCACTCAGGTATGAGCTTCATCAGATCTAACCAATACTGCCCATGATGCACCTATATATACCATTGCATGTCTTATTAAATAATTAAATATTTAATTAATTAATTCTTTAACTATACAAATAAAACTCAAATAGTTAAAACCACTTAATATAGTAACCTATATCATAACAGCGCTCTCTGCATTTAACTGTGTATGCACTATGTAAATAATCAATTAGCATGCATTTGTGTGAATGAAAAATATATAAAAATATATAAAATATATATATATATATATATATATGTGTGAAAGCTGTTAAAATATCAAATAACACATATTCAGTATACAAAATATATATGAACAAATATAAAATATCAAATAGCACATATTCAGTATACAAAATATATATGGACAAATATAAAGCGTGGCACATATAAACAAAACATAGACGTGGCACATATAAAAACATCTTTGAGGAGATAAAAACGTATATACATGTACAAGAAATACATAAATATCTTCCTGTAATTTAAGTAATGTGTATAACATAAACCTAGACCTGTCCTTATTATAACTAGGTGTTGAACATTGTTTGCAACTAGGTGTTATGTATAGTTTCCATTAAAAGAATAGAAACTAATAAGATATCAAAATAATTCAGTGAACACATATTACCTACGTTTGATGTTTCTTCTTTTATGCAAGGCTGGTTTAATAGAGGCCCTCTCATTTAAACCCGAGCCTCTGTCAGCTCTTAACCTCATAATCCACTTGCTTTCTCTGTCTTCAGTGTGGTTCCTTATGTCCCCACCTCTGATATTTGGTTGTATCACTTCTAAAACCCTAAATAGAAAGTAATGTTCGTGGCCTAACTCAACCACGTGTTTAGCAAGTGCATTATGTATATGACCTTTCTTCATGTGGTATACGTGTTCACGTATTCTATCTTTAAAATTGCGGTTGGTCTTACCAACATAAAACGCATTGCATATCTGGCATACTGCCAGGTAGACAATGTTCTTAGTCATACATGTAGCTGCAACTTCAGTTCTATACTCTATGTTAGAATCTGGATGTATGAACAAAGTTCCATTATCTATATGAACACATTGGTTACAGTGTCCACATGGTGCAGTATGACTAGATCCTGATTGTCGCTCATCCTTTCTCGGATAACACAATAATCTTCTCAAGTTCAATTTATTCCTATATAAGAAACCTGGCTCTTCTCCCACTATTCTTTTAATATCTTCATCTGTACATAGAATAGACCAGTGCTTACTAATTATATCTCTAATGATAAAAGAATCATTAGTGTATGGATTTGTAAACTTAACTTCATTCCTCTTTATCTTTGCTTCATCCTCTCTCTCTAATCTTGGTCCATAATAAGGGGCTGCTCTGCCCTGCCTAAGTACGCTTAGGTCCTCTAATTGATGTTCAATCTCTTCGGCAGTATACCCTCTCTCCAATAATCTAGCTTTCAAATCTATAATTCCTGACTCAAAACCTGTATCAGTAGCATTGAGTCTGGACACACGCATCCCTTGTCCCCTAATGATGTTCTTAAATATATGTTGTGGATGCATGCTATGTCTTGATAGAATCGTATTGTGATGACAGGATTTCCGGTATACACCTGTGTTCACTAAACCACTATCTAGCTTCTCTATAAACAAATCAAGGAAGTCTATTCTATCAGTGGAGTGATTCATCGTGAACACCAAGTAACTAGTGAGACCATTCATCATGGTAAGAAATCTCATCAAAGCATTAGTGTCCCCTTTCCATAGAATAAAGACGTCATCTACAAAACGTCTGTAGAATACTACGGATTGTCTGTATTCTTCAGTCTCAAACAGAACTTTATTCTCCCAGTGAGCTAAAAACATATTCGCATAGCTGTTCGTGCATGGAGTACCCATGGCAACTCCAGCTTGCTGTTGGTATACTAGCTCATTGAACATGAATACATTATTGTCCAATACTAAACTTATAAACTGGGATAACAGATCTATTAAGATAGGTGGATACCTACTGTGTTCAAATAGATATTCTCTAATATATATAATGCCTGTATCATTGGGTAACACTGTAAATAGAGATTGTATATCTAATGTGACAAAAATTAAGACTTCAGTGTCCTCTATTCTACTCATGCATTCATATAATTCTAGTAGGAACTGTTTCGAGTCCCTAAGTATATTAGAATTCTCATTCAACACAGGGCGTAGATGCTTCTCAATGAATACAGAAATGTTCAGTAACCCATCCTTGTCCAGATACTACTGGTCTCATGGGTGGGTTACTTGTTATGTATCTTCGGGAAACCTTGTATCATAGGAACCATTGGATTCAAAATTCTTAAGTATTCTAACAATTCTTTGTCTATGATTCCACCATTAAACATATCCGTTAAAGTATTACTAACATGTGTAATAATGTTGTTGACTACATCACTGTTGATCAATAGATAGAACTTATCACTTAACAAATTCAGCATAGCTGTATGGTATGATAAAATATCCATAATGACAACTTGGCCTCCCTTATCAGCTGGCCTAATCATAATTGATTGATCTCTCTGTAATTCTGGTAGACATTCTCTTTCCTTCCTAGTGAGGTTGTCTCTCCTTCTCTTGTAAGTATTATTATTGTAATATCTATGTATCTCATCCTCTGTTAACTTAAGGTAGGCCTCAACAAGGGGGTGATGTACCGGTGTAAAGCTGCTTAGTTTCTTAAATGTCATTGTGGTTTCCTCTCTACTAGTAACATTCTCATCTTTATTATGAAACATCAGTTTCAACATTAAGTTGACAAAACATTCTAGTATCTAATAACATATCAGTTAAATTACTATGCCCACTCGGGATAAAGCTAAGCCCTTTATTCAATAATTGATATTCATGTTGTGTCAACTCACGTCCAGAAATATTACAAATCAATGAATCATGTGTGTTATGTTCAGCCTCAGATATATCTAATGTATTCATTATCCTAATTTGTTCATCCACATTTTCTTTATGGTGTGTTGTGGTTGAAACTCCTCTGAGAGTTTTCTTTTGTCGCCCTGCTTAGGGAGTCCCCTTTTCATTCCTTTGTCCTTCCTCACAGGCAGGGGAAAAGGAATCTCTCCATCTACTCTGTTTACTGAATACATGTTATGTGATTTAGGTCTTACATCTCTATTAGTGTCTCTCTTCTCTGGTTCCAATAAGTTATCAACAACCTCTATACTAGGATATAAGTTTTTATCTGTATGTGTACCTGCACTATTTCCTGAGTCGTGCTCAGTATGTATGATACTTATAACATCTTCAGTATCAACAGATACATTAGTCAATCTCACATTGGTTCTATCATGTAGATTAACCTCCTGTGCTGCTTCCTGTGATGCAACATTATCAGGTACATTAACAGTATTCCTAGAGTTATTGTTCCTAGCATTAGCATGTTTATAAGGAAACACAGACTGTTTATCAACAACATTACTCTGTACATTATGTCCATTAGTATTTTCAGTCACGCTTGTGCCTTCTCTTTCTCCATACCTAGGCCATACAAAGACGTGTCCCAAAGAAAAATCTTTGTGGTCACGTCTAATTTTATTTTGTTTTTGCTGCAGTAGTTTGCTCCAGCTTGAACGCTATCAAGCAAACTTTCAAATAATGGCGTTGTCATAGTCTCAGGAAACATAGATAAAATATCAGAGCGTTGTTTCTTTATGCCCTGTGTTAGTTCATTTTCTTCAGGTAAAAAATAGTCTATAAGGCGACGCATATATTGCCTACTAACCTCCAGATTGATACGTTGCCACTGTATCAATAGTTCCGGTGATGCTCCCTTGATTCGCATATTAAACACCAGAACCTCTTGGTATAATCCGTTGGTCCAGGCAGTATTGAAAGTGCATCCGTTGTGTCTGCAGTCTCTTCAATCGACCAAAATCCTTCTCCACTTTGTCTAACATGTACTGTAGCTTTTCCAGATCCACAGCTGGCGCGTTGTCGTCATCGGTGTGCTGCATCACATTTAACTGCCAGGATGCAGCCTTCGAACACAATAATTGTTGCTCAAATCTCCTGCTCAATAGAACCGAAGAGCCCAGGTCTACACCCCGGGGCTCATAATCGAGTTCTATATCCACCTCTTGTCCGTGTTGCTTCTGCATGTTCAATACAAAAAGATTTTTACGTATCTGGAGATAACAGTAGCGTGTCGAGATCTGCTTCCGTTACAGCAGGAACGTGTTAAATATAAAAATAGAATGCCAAATGCTGCCTGTCACAGAACTAAGTCCTCGATCACTCGTAAAGCATAAAAATCCAAGACCAAACACAGTTTGAGTGATCGAAAACAGCAGATCAAAGCCAATGAATCTTGAATTAATAAAATGTTTTATTCCTCGATAATTCACAGTATTGCATACAACCATACAATACACTTATGCAAGCAGTCGATAAGCGCTTTCACTCAGGTATGAGCTTCATCAGATCTAACCAATACTGCCCATGATGCACCTATATATACCATTGCATGTCTTATTAAATAATTAAATATTTAATTAATTAATTCTTTAACTATACAAATAAAACTCAAATAGTTAAAACCACTTAATATAGTAACCTATATCATAACAGCGCTCTCTGCATTTAACTGTGTATGCACTATGTAAATAATCAATTAGCATGCATTTGTGTGAATGAAAAATATATAAAAATATATAAAATATATATATATATATATATGTGTGAAAGCTGTTAAAATATCAAATAACACATATTCAGTATACAAAATATATATGAACAAATATAAAATATCAAATAGCACATATTCAGTATACAAAATATATATGGACAAATATAAAGCGTGGCACATATAAACAAAACATAGACGTGGCACATATAAAAACATCTTTGAGGAGATAAAAACGTATATACATGTACAAGAAATACATAAATATCTTCCTGTAATTTAAGTAATGTGTATAACATAAACCTAGACCTGTCCTTGTATACTGAATATGTGTTATTTGATATTTTAACAGCTTTCACACATATTTATATATATATATTTTATATATTTTCATATATTTTTCATTCACACACATGCATGCTAATTGATTATTTACACAGTGCATACACAGTTAAATGCAGAGAGCGCTGTTATGATATAGGTTACTATATTAAGTGGTTTTAACTATTTGAGTTTTATTTGTATAGTTAAAGAATTAATTAATTAAATATTTAATTATTTAATAAGACATGCAATGGTATATATAGGTGCATCATGGGCAGTATTGGTTAGATCTGATGAAGCTCATACCTGAGTGAAAGCGCTTATCGACTGCTTGCATAAGTGTATTGTATGGTTGTATGCAATACTGTGAATTATCGAGGAATAAAACATTTTATTAATTCAAGATTCATTGGCTTTGATCTGCTGTTTTCGATCACTCAAACTGTGTTTGGTCTTGGATTTTTATGCTTTACGAGTGATCGAGGACTTAGTTCTGTGACAGGCAGCATTTGGCATTCTATTTTTATATTTAACACGTTCCTGCCGTAACGGAAGCAGATCTCGACACGCTACTGTTATCTCCAGATACGTAAAAATCTTTTTGTATTGAACATGCAGAAGCAACACGGACAAGAGGTGGATATAGAACTCGATTATGAGCCCCGGGGTGTAGACCTGGGCTCTTCGGTTCTATTGAGCAGGAGATTTGAGCAACAATTATTGTGTTCGAAGGCTGCATCCTGGCAGTTAAATGTGATGCCGCACAACGATGACGACAACGCGCCAGCTGTGGATCTGGAAAAGCTACAGTACATGTTAGACAAAGTTGAGAAGGATTTCGGTCGATTGAAGAGACTGCAGACACAACGGATGCACTTTCAATACTGCCTGGACCAACGGATTATACCAAGAGGTTTACGAGTGTTTAATATGCCGAATCAAGGGGAGCATCACCCGGAACTATTGATACAGTGGCAACGTATCAATCTGGAGGTTAGTAGGCAATATATGCGTCTCCTTATAGACTATTTTTTACCTGAAGAAAATGAACTAACACAGGGCATAAAGAAACAACGCTCTGATATTTTATCTATGTTTCCTGAGACTATGACAACGCCATTATTTGAAAGTTTGCTTGATAGCGTTTCGGCGCTGGAGCGCAAACTACTGCAGCAAAAACAAAATAAAATTAGACGTGACCACAAAGATTTTTCTTTGGGACACGTCTTTGTATGGCCTAGGTATGGAGAAAGAGAAGGCACAAGCGTGACTGAAAATACTAATGGACATAATGTACAGAGTAATGTTGTTGATAAACAGTCTGTGTTTCCTTATAAACATGCTAATGCTAGGAACAATAACTCTAGGAATACTGTTAATGTACCTGATAATGTTGCATTACAGGAAGCAGCACAGGAGGTTAATCTACATGATAGAACCAATGTGAGATTGACTAATGTATCTGTTGATACTGAAGATGTTATAAGTATCATACATACTGAGCACGACTCAGGAAATAGTGCAGGTACACATACAGATAAAAACTTATATCCTAGTATAGAGGTTGTTGATAACTTATTGGAACCAGAGAAGAGAGACACTAATAGAGATGTAAGACCTAAATCACATAACATGTATTCAGTAAACAGAGTAGATGGAGAGATTCCTTTTCCCCTGCCTGTGAGGAAGGACAAAGGAATGAAAAGGGGACGCTCCCTAAGCAGGGGCTACAAAAAGAAAACTCTCAGAGGAGTTTCAACCACAACACACCATAAAGAAAATGTGGATGAACAAGTTAGGATAATGAATACATTAGATATATCTGAGGCTGAACATAACACACATGATTCATTGATTTGTAATATTTCTGGACGTGAGTTGACACAACATGAATATCAATTATTGAATAAAGGGCTTAGCTTTATCCCGAGTGGGCATAGTAATTTAACTGATATGTTATTAGATACTAGAATGTTTTGTCGCAACTTAATGTTGAAACTGATGTTTCATAATAAAGATGAGAATGTTACTAGTAGAGAGGAAACCACAATGACATTTAAGAAACTAAGCAGCTTTACACCGGTACATCACCCCCTTGTTGAGGCCTACCTTAAGTTAACAGAGGATGAGATACATAGATATTACAATAATAATACTTACAAGAGAAGGAGAGACAACCTCACTAGGAAGGAAAGAGAAAGTCTACGAGAATTACAGAAAGATCAATCAATTATGATTAGGCCAGCTGATAAGGGAGGCCAAGTTGTCATTATGGATATTTTATCATACCATACAGCTATGCTGAATTTGTTAAGTGATAAGTTCTATCTATTGATCAACAGTGATGTAGTCAACAACATTATTACACATGTTAGTAATACTTTAACGGATATGTTTAATGGTGGAATCATAGACAAAGAATTGTTAGAATACTTAAGAATTTTGAATCCAATGGTTCCTATGATACAAGTTTCCCGAAGATACACAAGAACATAAGTAACCCACCCATGAGACCAGTAGTATCTGGACAAGGATGGGTTACTGAACACATTTCTGTATTCATTGAGAAGCATCTACGCCCTGTGTTGAATGAGAATTCTAATATACTTAGGGACTCGAAACAGTTCCTGCTAGAATTATATGAATGCATGAGTAGAATAGAGGACACTGATGTCTTAATTTTTGTCACATTAGATATACAATCTCTATTTACAGTGTTACCCAACGATACAGGCATTATATATATTAGAGAATATCTATTTGAACACAGTAGGTATCCACCTATCTTAATAGATCTGTTATCCCAGTTTATAAGTTTAGTATTGGACAATAATGTATTCATGTTCAATGAGCTAGTATACCAACAGCAAGCTGGAGTTGCCATGGGTACTCCATGTGCGAACAGCTATGCGAATATGTTTTTAGCTCACTGGGAGAATAAAGTTCTGTTTGAGACTGAAGAATACAGACAATCCGTAGTATTCTACAGACGTTTTGTAGATGACGTCTTTATTCTATGGAAAGGGGACACTAATGCTTTGATGAGATTTCTTACCATGATGAATGGTCTCACTAGTTACTTGGTGTTCACGATGAATCACTCCACTGATAGAATAGACTTCCTTGATTTGTTTATAGAGAAGCTAGATAGTGGTTTAGTGAACACAGGTGTATACCGGAAATCCTGTCATCACAATACGATTCTATCAAGACATAGCATGCATCCACAACATATATTTAAGAACATCATTAGGGGACAAGGGATGCATGTGTCCAGACTCAATGCTACCGATACAGGTTTTGAGTCAGGAATTATAGATTTGAAAGCTAGATTATTGGAGAGAGGGTATACTGCCGAAGAGATTGAACATCAATTAGAGGACCTAAGCGTACTTAGGCAGGGCAGAGCAGCCCCTTATTATGGACCAAGATTAGAGAGAGAGGATGAAGCAAAGATAAAGAGGAATGAAGTTAAGTTTACAATTCCATACACTAATGATTCTTTTATCATTAGAGATATAATTAGTAAGCACTGGTCTATTCTATGTACAGATGAAGATATTAAAAGAATAGTGGGAGAAGAGCCAGGTTTCTTATATAGGAATAAATTGAACTTGAGAAGATTATTGTGTTATCCGAGAAAGGATGAGCGACAATCAGGATCTAGTCATACTGCACCATGTGGACACTGTAACCAATGTGTTCATATAGATAATGGAACTTTGTTCATACATCCAGATTCTAACATAGAGTATAGAACTGAAGTTGCAGCTACATGTATGACTAAGAACATTGTCTACCTGGCAGTATGCCAGATATGCAATGCGTTTTATGTTGGTAAGACCAACCGCAATTTTAAAGATAGAATACGTGAACACGATACCACATGAAGAAAGGTCATATACATAATGCACTTGCTAAACACGTGGTTGAGTTAGGCTACGAACATTACTTTCTATTTAGGGTTTTAGAAGTGATACAACCAAATATCAGAGGTGGGGACATAAGGAACCACACTGAAGACAGAGAAAGCAAGTGGATTATGAGGTTAAGAGCTGACAGAGGCTCGGGTTTAAATGAGAGGGCCTCTATTAAACCAGCCTTGCATAAAAGAAGAAACATCAAACGTAGGTAATATGTGTTCACTGAATTATTTTGATATCTTATTAGTTTCTATTCTTTTAATGGAAACTATACATAACACCTAGTTGCAAACAATGTTCAACACCTAGTTATAATAAGGACAGGTCTAGGTTTATGTTATACACATTACTTAAATTACAGGAAGATATTTATGTATTTCTTGTACATGTATATACGTTTTTATCTCCTCAAAGATGTTTTTATATGTGCCACGTCTATGTTTTGTTTATATGTGCCACGCTTTATATTTGTCCATATATATTTTGTATACTGAATATGTGCTATTTGATATTTTATATTTGTTCATATATATTTTGTATACTGAATATGTGTTATTTGATATTTTAACAGCTTTCACACATATTTATATATATATATTTTATATATTTTTATATATTTTTCATTCACACAAATGCATGCTAATTGATTATTTACATAGTGCATACACAGTTAAATGCAGAGAGCGCTGTTATGATATAGGTTACTATATTAAGTGGTTTTAACTATTTGAGTTTTATTTGTATAGTTAAAGAATTAATTAATTAAATATTTAATTATTTAATAAGACATGCAATGGTATATATAGGTGCATCATGGGCAGTATTGGTTAGATCTGATGAAGCTCATACCTGAGTGAAAGCGCTTATCGACTGCTTGCATAAGTGTATTGTATGGTTGTATGCAATACTGTGAATTATCGAGGAATAAAACATTTTATTAATTCAAGATTCATTGGCTTTGATCTGCTGTTTTCGATCACTCAAACTGTGTTTGGTCATAGTAAAGTATATGTTTGGAACACAAATTTTTAACACAGATTATTATGCTGCTGTTAAGTAGATTTTCAAAAACATTTAAATAAATGTTTCATTTTTTATGCCTTCTAAAATAAGACATTTACTTACTACAAGAAACTACATCATTTAAACTCATTATAACTGACATATTTTATGAACAGAGTATTTTTCCTGAATCTGTGGTGTGTCAGTGTATCAACCATGCCAAAGGTTATACTAACTGTTTTCAGTTTCTCTGTGAGAATTCTGTGATTTGAAGATTCTGAGGTAACTCAAGGACACTGTGCATAAGACAGCCCACATCCCAGATTGTCTCTCTTAACATTTTGGCGGGAAACTTATTAAAAACTAGTGACAAACATTCATTTAGCAGTGTAAATGCATCTAAACATGACAGAACCTCCACAATGTATTCCACAGATCATCACAGCCTCTATGTAAGTGAAATTAAACTCAAAATTCCCAACAAGCAATAAAACTCAGCATTCTTCTCCCAACTCAATTTTCATACAAATCCTATTATTCACTGTGCCCACACAGTCAAAAGCATTCTATATATTAATAAAGAAAAGAAAAGAGAGTAGAAAATAAAAGTGAGTGAGGCAGAAATAAAAAAATGTAAGAGAAAGCTGTAAGAAGTATATACAATGGAATGTTACTTACTGTTTATATTAATAGAGTTAAAAATAAAACATATTATTTACTCTTATTTAGTTCTGATTATTATTAGTTAAAGCATGACAGATTATTTACAAACAAGCATAAGCAGTATAATCAAGAAAGTATAATTAGAAATAGCATTTGAAGAACTTATAAACTTTTACAAGAAATAAATATGTTATTATTCTATTAATGATATTTTCATTACTGTTCTCTCCCTGCCCTCCCCACCCTTTACCCACTACATAATCTAAATAGAATGTCATTGTTTAAACAAAGAAAATAATAAAAGAAGAAGGAAAAAAAAAGGTAAAGATAAAAAAATGTATCAAATTACTAACCTTACTTTTTCAGAAAGAGAAACAAATCGAGTCACAGCCTGCCATTAAATCCTCAGGCATTTTGACTGGTTATGAAACAAAACATTTCTTTGCACATAGAGAATAACTTTGATTAAATCTTTTCCAAAATATTTGTGGCTTTCTGGAAATGCAGGAACTATATTCAAAAAGATTAATAATGAACTAAAATGATGAGAGAAAAAAACATATAACAAATCATTTGTTTCTTAGTCTCTTCTTCTTCTCTGAAGTCTTCCAGGAAGCTTCAGTTGCCAATCTCTTTAATGAAGAACTAGCCCATTCCATTTCTTCTATTTTATCCAAAATCCTTTTTTCTTTGACAAACAGTAAAGCAGAGTCTAAATCATCGAAGACCTTAGGACCATCAGGAAGGAAGATTTTAAGCTTGGCAGGAAACAGAAGGTATGTTTTAAACTGTGCTTTTTAAGCTCCTTATTAGTGGCAGAAAAACTTTTCTTTTAGCAATTACCATGGAAGAATAGTCATTGTCAAAACGCACAGTTGTCTCATTAAACTTAACAGGAGCTTTAGCCCAAGCAGATTTAAGAACCATCTCTTTATCAAAAGATGATAGAAATCTAACTATAACTGATCTAGGATAGTTTTTGTTAGAGTTAGTATTAGCTATAGATCTATGTGCTCTTTTGATACCAAAAGAGAATGCTTCTGGTAAATCTAAAGTTTTAGGGAGCCATGTTGTTAAAAAAGAGGTAATATTGTTACCTTCAATATTTTCTGGCAGTCCCAAAAATCCTAATGTTATTGCGCCTAGATCTATTTTCCAGGTCATCCAGCTTTGTTTGTAAATGTGTATTTTGTTTCAGCAGAAACTCAATGTTGATTTCCTCTTCTTGTATTTTATTTTCCATGTCATTCACAGCTTCTTCTATGCCTGTCATCTGGATCTTCTGTTGTTGCAGGTCCATATGTAACAAGTCTATTTGTTTTGTAGTTTTTTTCTATGAAAGTGTCTATTTTAGTATCCATTTTATCCATCTTAGCAGTAAGTTGCTGGACTATAATTATCAGAGACTGAAGTTCTTTCTTGATGCTGGAGTCTTGAGAATTTGTCTTACTGGAACTCATTTCAGACTGATAAACTGACAGGAAAATTTCCAAAGTAATTTCTGACAGGAATATTATTAAGATTTCCTTTCTTTTTTAGATATAGTTCAAGAACTATATAAAACAAACATATTTAGAAAGAAAATTACTTCAAGAATTATTTTTTTAAGTAATTAATTCCTGTCAATGTAATGAAATTGGTGGAGCTGAAGAAATCTGCTGCTATCCTGTGTTCATCCTTGGCCACGCCCCCTATAAACATATCTTGAAGCACTCACAGTTACATAAGCCAGCAAAAGAGCCCAACAGGCAAAATGGTAGATGTTTCACCTTGTCTGTGTAGAAGGTTCACAAGCTCAAGCTGTGACTCAAGGTGCTTGACTGCCTATGCATAAGGTCCTCAGCATAGATGTGTCATGTGAAATGGATGTGATTGCCAGAAGAAACCAAGTTGGTCTTTATGTGTTTGGTGAAGTTGGTCTGCTCAATTTTGAACTTGTAGATATAAAATTAAAGCCAAATGTTATGCCATATGCTTTAACCAAACTTAGTGGATTATGATTTCCTATGCTGCTTAATGTAGAGGCATATCTCCAACTAAAACAAGAACTTGGTGTAATAGAAAGTGTAACTGAGTTTCCTGAGTGGTGTACGCTAGTTCTTCCAGCAATTATGAAAGAATTGCAGTGCACAGATATGAGTCAATTCAAAAAAGTTTAATAATGCTGCCATGAGAGACAGATTCATTCTATCTGTGCTAAAAGACCTAGCATGTAATCTAGTCAGTGCTTAAGAATCTTCCATTTTAAATGTTTGCAGGTGGTCTTGGCAAGCACCCTTCTAAAAAGATAACTAAAAGCTGGCAATCATCATTACTCCAATGGGAAACTATGGTTTCAAGAAGCTGCCACTTGGATTAACCTCACCACCTGAAATAATTTAGTATAAAATGAAAAATGAAATGAAAATGTATGAATGAATGCTGAAAGAGCATGGTGGTTTTGTCTTTGTCATTGACACTGCATCTTAGTGTTCGGGCCAGATAAAGACGTGCATGATCTGAGGTTAGATGCAGTGAATCTAACCTTGAAAGACTCTGGGTAAATGTTAAACTAAAGTAAATGCTTAACTTAAGTGCTGCTGGAGACAAAGACTTAAGGAAGGTCAGAGCAATAGTTGAGCTTCAGAGACCATCTTGAGTGACTGATTTAAGCCAAGTCTTAGGCATGATCAGCTTCCTGGTAAGGTTTGTGCCAGATCTATCAACTGCACTAGATTCACTGACAGTCATGTTGAAGAAAGTTGCACTGGTTGTAAGGAGATGCTAAAGTAAAATCTTTAAGCAGAGTAAAATAAATGCTAACAATACCTCCAGTGCTAGCATACTACAATGTTACCAAACTAATAATTGTGAATAATCATGCTAGTGTCTATAACCTAGATGCAGCAATACTCCCAGTGGATGGACAAGTGCTATTTTCTGTTGCTTACTAATCCAAAAGATCTAAACAGAGTATCTTCTAGTTGTCAAAGACTACTCATGAGACTGAAAAGATTCAATAGCAGAACAATCCAGATGCTTGTTAAACATTTAATCATAGCTGATGTGTTATCCAAAAATCTTATATTTGATTAACTGCTGTCAGAACTGACAAATATGTTGTTGCCTATGTACAGAGCATAATAAGAACCAGACCTGTGGTTTCCAAGATATTAGAAAAGTTAAAGCAAGATACCTTAAGTGACCCTATGTTACAGAGTATTATGACATATCTCTGAGGTGGATGGTCAGTTTGCTTTACAAGCCATATCATATGTAAGTACTACACATTCAAAACACTACTGACAGGGTGCAATGGTCTACTATTTTACCAAGGCAATATGGTAAGTACCCTCATCCCAGTGAGCTGAAGTATTGTGGCAAATACTTGAAGGGAAGAAACATCTCATAAAATATTGTGGAAAAGCCAGAATGTCAGTATGATGTCCAAACATAATAATGACACTGCAAAAGTTTTCTTAATAAAGCATCAATTTTCCATTGCTCATAAACCATCTCAAAAAAGAGAACCATTAATACTGACATCATTGCCTCAAGGTTCTTGGAAAAAGGTAGACACTGACTCACATAAGTTACAGAGCAAAAATAACTTGACAGTATTGGACAATAGATCTCTTTTGACATAAAACATTTATGTGTTCCAACTACAACTATATAGAAATAATAGTAAGCTCTAAGACCATGTTTTGGAGTTGTGCACTACTGATTTTGATGATTATAGACAGCTCATGTTAAAAGAGTCCCAAAAGTTTGCTGACGATTATGGCTTTATTTGCATTATCAACAAAGTCAAGGATTTACTCCAACAAAAATAGTATTATAAAACAATCAAAGTTACCGCTTTTGTACACATTCAATGTGTGAATTTCTTCAGACAAAAAACAGTTGCAAATAATTACATATATAAAGTACCCCCCTCTATGACATCACACATCCTATTAAGCTTTTAAAGGTCCCACACATAAAATCACATCAGGGAAACATACAATACACTAAAAGAATATATAATGTATTCTAATAACAATAATAAACTTATAAAATATCTAATCATAAATAAATAACTATGTAATCAACATTAAAAACCTATTCACCTCTGTAAAGATTTCTTTTTCAGTATACACTTTATACAACTAAATTAATTTAGCCCTGGATATACAAAGGCATTAAGTTTAAGTTGCCAGTAGAGCTCTCTTTCTTCCAAAACTACTTGCCATGGCCCCCCTCGAGGTCCTTTCTTTACTTGATCAGTAATAAAATATAAAAAATTATGCCCATTATTTTCAAATGCATGCCAAGCTAAAGCATTATTCATATCCTGTTTAGTGATACTGTTCTGATGTTCATAGATTCTTTACTGAAAATGTCTTTCAGTCTTTCCAATAAAGAAACTGGGGCACATTTGGCAATATAGACAACTCCCACACTATCACAGTTAAACTTGCCCCCTGATTTTACAATTACTATTGCCAAGAAAGAAAGAAATGGTTACAGCAATACATTTACAAAAATTACATCTACTACATTTCAACACGCCTGCAGTAAAGGGAGGATAATATTTTTTACTCTCCAATATACTTTTAAAATTCCTTCCCCAACAAAAGACTATCCCCATGTTTTCAGGTACTCTGAGATGGGTTATAGGGTTGTCCATTAATGCTGGCCAATATTTGCTAATAATGTTTTTCACAAAATAGGCATCCAATGAGAAAGTGGTGATTAATTTTAATAAAGGTGCCTCCATATTATTAACATTACTTTTATTCATAATATCACGTAAATGGTCCCCTTCAACACCAGTTGGGCTCACCATAACCATAAGGGTTGCTGCTTTGGTCCCATTCAAGATTGGTTTAAACCATCAAGTATTCCTCTTATAAATGACCTCAGACATAATTTTGTCCACTAAAATAACAGGGTAATCCCTTTTAATATACATATCCCTCAGGATGTTACATTCACCCATAAAATCTGTGTCAAGGCTAACCATTCTAGCAGCTCTCAACAGTTGGCTCTTAACTACAGTCTTTTTTTACATAAAAAAGGTGAGAGCTGCTGAAATGCAGGAATGAATTAGAGTAGGTGGGCTTACGGAAAATCTGGGCCAAATATCGGTTGTGAATTCTGTCTTTTTTCACAAGAACATCTAAATAAGAAATTGATTTGGTGTTAAAATCAAAAGTAAATTTCAAAAAGGATGTAGAAGAAGACATAAAATTCACAAGTGTTATAGCTAATTCATAGCCCCCATCTAGGATGATAAAAATGCCATCCAAATAACGGGTATACCATACCACTTTCTCTTTAAACAAATCCATATTAAAGAGGGTCTCCTTTTCCCACCATGCCATAACACAATTTGTAAAGCTCCCCCCACAAGGGGAGCCCATGGCTACACCAGTTTATTTGAGATAGTATTCATAATTAAAAATAAGAAAATTATTAGATAGGACGATGTCCAAAAGATATTCTATAAGGTCAATTTCTCCACTTGTTGCACCTCTGTGAACCAACACTTCCCTAACCCAACTGATGCCTAGGACCTGCAGAATTACAAAATATAAATCCTTAATGTCAATGGTTAGTAAGTGAAAGTTCTCATTAAAAACAACATTACCCAAGGAGGCCACAAAATCCCATGAATCATAACAAATCTGTTTTTCTGTGCTTAAATATTTTTTTCAGTTTCAAATCAACACATTTAGCACACCCATAAGTCATACATTTCCTCCCATCCACAATGGGATGAAAAGGAGGATTTTCCAGATCCTTGTGGATTTTTGGTAATCCAAACATGACAGGAGTAACATGAGCTGTCATAGTTAAATAATTAAACAAATCAACATCAATCCTGCCTTCAATAAATAACTCATTAATAACAAACTTCACATTTCGAATAGCTCCATTAAACTTATTCAAGGATACTTTAACGTAGGTATTAGTGTTCAAATTCTTCATAATCCTACTATTATATTCATCATTTTGCATAAAAATTAACTCACCACCTTTATCAGGTTTTAATACTCGAATACTTTGTGACCTCAACAGATCCAATGCACTATATCCAGAAATGGTCATATTAGATTTTACAGGTGAAGCTAACTGTTTATTCAGGGCATACCTAATATCCACCTTGCATAACTTCTCAAAAACAGATAAAACATTGTGGAGAGGTGGATTAAAAGTGCTAGAGTTACTCAAGCTATTTTTAAAAACAGTCATATTTCCAAAAAAGATGTTTAATTTCAACTTGTGCACCAATAATTTTAAGTCTATTAGGGTCCAGGCCAGATCCGCTCTCCTCAAGGGCACAAATGACAAACCCTTAGCAACAAGTTTGATTAATTCAGGAGGTGGATTAAAGGTAGTGTAGTTGAATATCTTAAAATCCATAGTGGCGTCCGTTATAATTTGTAACCTTGTCTCAGACTGTATCTCGACTTCACCAGGGTTCACATCACGTCCATTCACTAATGCCTTTGCTTGTTGTTCCTCTTCTTCTGGTAGTTCGTTTAATACTGTTGATGGCCTTTCCTTATCATTTTCAAATTCTGTTGTTGGGTGTCATGAAAACCCTGCTCTTTTGTGGTTCCATTATTTTTAAGACATTCACTACGTGTCACTCCATTCTCAGTCTTTATAGGGCCAATCGCTTGTTCATTCATTGCGTGTTGTGACAAAGTTAGCATCCTGTTTAATAGATTGTTCTAAGGTCAAAAGTTCTGTTTTCAAACACTCCATATCCTTGTTATAGTATCTGACCAAAATATTTAGATAATCATAGCTCTGCTAGTCAAAGTGCAGTAAAAGTTCTCTGTGCAGAGGTGAGTCACAAATTAAGCCAGTGGAAAACTTCCATTGGTGTAATCCTTTAGGCACCTAACATTGCTTGATACACTCATTTAAATAGGACACTTCTAGCTGTAACTTTTTAAATTTAAATGGCTTGTAGTCAAAAAATTTGAGATTATCCACAATGGTGTTACAGGCAACACTGGTATTCAGTGGAGAAATACTCCTTCCCAAATCCACACAAAACTGGACAGGCTCATTCAAACAATCAATGAGAAGGAGTAGTGACATTGTTATTACTGCTCTCTTGAGTAAGGTCACCATTGTCATTTCTGTCCAATAACAAATTTGAAACAAAACTAGAATAATCACAAGCATCACGCTTAGCATCAAATGAAGGTTGTATGGGACCACAGCAGGAAGCTGGAACCCCACTAGTACTAGACTCAATCCTTCCTTGTCCACTAGGAATAGAGTTAAATGTATCAAATTTTGCAGCCAAGGCATCCACTCTGGAAGGGAGTTGTTGAACCAATAAAGTCAAATTCTCTACAGTGTAGGGGAATTTGTATATTCTTGTGAGCATAAAGATAAAGAATTAGAGGAGATACCACTTGCCATATCTCAAACCAATAACAATGAAAACACTGTAACAAACTAAAAAAAACCCCCACAAGGGCAAGGGCTTACTCCAACAAAAACTGTATTATAAAACAATCAAAGTTAGCACTTTTGTACACATTCAATGTGTGAACTTCTTCAGACAAAAAATAGTGGCAAATAATCACATATATAAAGTACCCCTCTACGATATCACAAATCCTATTAAGCTTTTAAAGGTTCCACACATAAAATCACATCAAAGGAAACATACAATACACTAAAAGAATATATAATGTATTCTAATAATAATAATAAACTTATAAAATATCTAATCATAAATAAATAACTATGCAGTCAACATTAAACACCTATTCACCTCTCTAAAGATTTCATTTTCAATATACACTTAATACAACAAAATTCATTTAGTCCTGAATATATAAAGGCATTAAGTTTAAGTTGCCAATAGAGCTCTCTTTCTTCCAAAACTACTTGCCATGGCCCCCCTCGAGGACCTTTCTTTACTTGATCAGTAATAAAATATAAAAAATGGCGCCCATTATTTTCAAATACATGCCTAGCTAAAGCATTATTCATATACTGTTTAGTGATACTGTACTGATGTTCATAAATTCTTAGCTTAAAATGTCTTTCAGTCTTTCCAATATAGAAACCGGGGCATGTTTGGCTATGTCTAAGGTCATTTATAAGAGGAATGCTGGTGGTTTAAACAAATCTTGAATGGGACCAAAACAACTCCCCTTGAAGTGAAACCAATTAGTGTTGAAGGGGACCATTTAGGTGATATTATGAATAAAAGTAATGTTAATAATATGGAGGCACCTTTATTAAAATTCATCACCACTTTCTTATTGGATGCCTATTTTTTGAAAGACATTATTAGTAAACATTGGCCAACATTAATGGAGGACCCTATAACCCATCTCAGAGTAGCGGTTAGCAATGACGCCTTACAGCAAGAAGTTCTCCTGTTCGATTCTTGGCAGGAGTGCCTTCTGTGTGGTGTGTGCATGTCCTCCCTGTGGTTGTGTGGGTTTCCTCCTGGTGCTCCATTTTCCTCCCACATCCCAAAGACATGCTGTAGGTGGACTGGACACTCCAAATTGGCCCTAGGCATGAGTGTGTGTGTGTGTGTGTGTGTGTGTGTGTGTGTGTGTGTGTGTGTGTGTGTGTGTGTGTGTGTGTGTGTGTGTGTGTGCGTGTGTGTGTGTGCCTTCTGTGGAAGATTGGGGAGCGGTATTGCAACCTGACACCTTAAAACTCCACTACCAATCGTGAGCAGACAGATGATCTGCTATGGCAACCCCTAACCGGGGAAATCTGAAAGAAGAAGAAGTGTGCATCATGCAGACTCATAACAATAACAGGTAACAGTGATTGCTAAGCACATAGGCTCAGCTAAGCAGAGCTAATCAAGAGAGTGTGTCTGAGGCTGCTTAGCTGTGATTAGCTGGTTTAAGAAATGATGAGTGTGTTCATGTTCAAGGGAGGGCCTTTTCTACTCAGCAATGTTTACACTAGCTAAAACAGTTTGCATGGTACATCACGGGGCTTAAACGCAGCAGAAATAGAAAAAAAATGGAAATACCAAAATAAAGGAAATGAACTACAAATCATATGAACCCTGCCACTCACAGTGGCCCATTCAAATCCCTCAGTAATATAGCTGGCAGGTTGACTGTATCATAATCAGCCAATCACACATGCAGCATCTGCAGCACACCAGTATAAAGTATGCAAACACCTTTCATTCTGTTTTTTTCCCACAAACTCTGCACCATTGGTGGACACACTTGGCAATTTTAACTGACAAAATAATAGGGGCTGCTGCTGTTTTGCTACATCTCTACATGCTACAGACTGAGGGCAGTGATGAGGATGATGCTGACAACTGGCCCAGACTGAGGAGGAGAAGAGCCTTCAGACCCAGGGTAACCTTCCAGGGGTACATGATCTGGAGATACTAGAGTGCTACAGGATGGACAGGGACATACTTCAGCAACTTACCAAGCTCTCCCAGCCTCACCTCAGACCAGAGCCAGCAGAGCAGAACCCATCCCAGTTGAAACCAAGGTATGTGTAACCTTAAGAATACTAGCTACTGGTACTTTCCACCTACTGGGAACATCATGGGGGTCTCACAGGCATCTGCATCCAAGGTAATCCACCAGTTCCTAGATGCCATGCTACCACATGCTGGTGAGCACATTTATTTCCCCAGCACAGCAATATGCATCTCCTCCACCATGTAGCAGACTACCCAGAGGTACTGGGTGCCAAAGACTGCACTCACTTCCACATCAAAGCACCACTCTGTGAAGATGGTAGAGTGTATTGTCTACCGCAAGGTTTATCACTCCATCAACTGCCAGGTTGTGTGCAATGCTCAGGGCATTATCATGAATGTGTGTGCTGGCAGCCCAGACAGCTATCCTGACTCTCACATCTGGTATGCCACACAGCTGTACCAGGCATTTGCCAGGGGGGGACATCCCATATGGCCATCTCATGTGGGATGCTGGCTATGCACTGGAACTGTGGATGATGACACCCATCAGAAATGCAAGTACAACCACTGAAGAATGCCATAATGAGGCACACACACAAACTAGGAACATTATAGAGCATGTGTTTGGGATGCTCAAGTCATGGTTCTGCAGCCCTGACACATCTGGTGCAATCGCGCAGTACTGTCCAGCCACTTGTGTGCACATGTTCATAGTATGTGCCATGCTACACAACATGATCCTGTGGAAACAGCTGCAGCAGGAACATCACAAGGAAGGGGCATATAGCCCCCCACCATTGCCAAGGTCTCCACAAGCAGAGGGGACTTGGAGGAGGAACCCCCTGAGCCTGCCTCTTTAGGTAGATATAGGCATGCCCAGTATGCCCTGGCCTTGGCAAAGAGGCAACACATAACACATACACTGACACCCTAGGGATCCAGGGATGGACATCTCTCTCCAACTCACACACAAATTAAAATGGATGCCACACACATCACACTACCTGCACCTTACCATGTATAGGCTGTGTACTGCATGCATCTGACAGAGCAGCCCTCAATCACTGTCCTCACAACTGCCACAGCCACCAGGTAAGTCACTCTTCTTAACAATAGATGGATGGAGTAGTACATTTTGGTAGCTTATCTAAGGTATTGCTGAATGCATGCAAGGGAATGGGATGGCCCCAGGATAGCAGCAGATGACTGACAGCTATGTGGGACAACAGAAAATGTCTGCCAAATACTGGCTTCCACAGAGTATGCAGTATTCCCCTAGGTGACAAAACCCACTACAGTGTATGTGGGGGACAAATAAACTGGAGGACATAAATCACATGCATAGATGTCAATGTTGGGGTCCCATACGTACCCCTCAGCCTCTCCCAGCACATCAGTCATAGAAACTCATAAAGAAGTCTCTGGCAAAGACACACAAGTAGGGAAAATGATGAAATAGTCCTCTTACAGACTTACACAGTGATATCAGAGCAGGTCTTGCAGTTGCATGAAGTCTCTGAAGAGTAGGAAGTCTGAAACTCAAATGTCTGCCATTACATTTTAACCTTTGGTCTTTAGTGATATGCCAGTATTCTCCAAGTCAGGCACAACACTATGCTAAATGGAACCAAAAGGTAAAGCTAACATCTGCACAGTCTGTGCAAATGCATGCAATTGACAGGTATGATCCCCAAAACACCCTTGTCCCCATAAAAAAGCAGTAACATGATGTTTGTTGGGTAATAACAGCAGAGCACACATTTACAGGGTTATCCCAAGCAACTTGATAACTTGTCGCATGTCCAAAATATGCAGGGGTCAATGAGCCATGTATATATGTGGTTAATACTGTCAGGAGGTGGGCTTCACTTACTCTTGCCTGTTGTGGCTTACTAGCCTAGGTACAGTACTGTGGTTGGCAGGGTCCATGTTCCAAGACCTTCTATGCCAACTATTTTGCATGCAGCTACACCTACGGTAGGAGTTGTAAACACTGTCCAGAAGTCAATATCTATTACTGCAGGAAAGTTGGACAAGTCTGGGACAGGGTGGCACACATATAGACAGTACACAGCTCAGGGTAACTTACACAGTGCCTAGTAGGACAGCAGGTACCTGAAAGTAAGTGTACTGCCAGGTGTTAAATGGGTGCCACCTTACTTTGTCAGCACTGACAACAAGTCACTGGCCACCATCTATACTCTTGGATAGTGGTATGTAAATGAGCTAAATGTACTGAATAGCAAAATGGGGACCATGTCCATGGGTACCTAACCATGTTGGAGCTATAATGTGGTGGTGTAAGCAGAAGAAGCAGATGACATGAAAAGGGGGGGGGGGTGTCATGCTTGGAGTAAGCACATTGGAGCTCTGCAGCTCCTATTTGCGCTCAGCTAAGCAAAGCTAATCAAGAGGGTGTGTCACAGAAGGATCACAAGTATGCCTCATATATCTCTTCTCCTTGTCCTAACACTGCATTTGCCTGCCAGACTATGTGCCAATCAAGAAAGGTCCATGTCAAAATATCAATGACAGACAGTGGAGAAGCAGACATCATACCCATAAGAAAAAGCAAGCTTTTACCAAACCAGTCTCCCAGCTGTCTATGTTTGCAAGAGCACTATTAACCCCCTTTCCCGATGTGTGGGCCTGTGTCTGACTGTTATATATGGGCCTGTACAGATGTCATTCTGTGACAGGTTGACAGCTAGGGCCAACATGTAGCCTCATAATAACATAGCAACACAAACCGTCTGAGGTATTATCATTATGGATCATCGTGGATTATCATGGACCTCATTAACAGGGACATTGGCAAACACCAAATACCTGACCTCACACAGTCTGCCTATCTCAAGGAGGTATGTCAGTGAACTCTGGATGACTTCCCAGAGACAGCCAACAAAGGCATGGACGATGGACAGATGGTGCACTCTGGCCACCTTGATTCAGCCAAAGCCTTACACAATATTCCCCACTTTGCCATAGTACCTGAATCCTGTCAAATAGGCAGTCATCTATATGTCACCAGATGGGTAGCAAACTGGTTCATTCATAGAACCCCCATAATCATAATAGGGGTAGCCAAGTCATGCAGTACACCCATAATGAGAGGCATACCCCAGGGATCAGTCCAGGGGCCTCTGGTATATGGGATATACTTCCCTGAGATGTAGGCCAAAATTACTGGCCTATGAAAAATTGGCAGATGACTTCAAGCTGGGAACAATCATCAATACCCAAAGTGATGTGGACATCCTACAACAGGGTCTCACCAAAACAAATGACTGCTGCCAGAAACATGGCCCCAAGCTGAATGCCTGCAGGTGCATCATCATCCCCTTTGAGGAGACTGATGTCCCCACATATTATCACATTAAAAACAATGCCCTGCATACACAATCAGTAGTGAGGCATTTGGCCACCCAGGTTGATAGCAATCTGAAATCTGAGCACCATGTTGCTTCCATTGTACAAAAAGCTCCATAGATGGGCCAATACAAAAGTAAGGGTATCTCATCTATGGACAAAGAGGTTCTAAGATCCATGTATTCTAACCTTATAAGGCCAATTATTTTGTACAATGCCCCCTTCAGCATGTACCTCACAAAGCACATACAGCAGTTGGGGGTCCCATAGAGGTTCCTCATCAGGAGAATCCAGGACCCCAAACACCGACCCTATACAGATAGGCTAACAACACTGTTCCTCTACTCAGTTCCATACAGACTCCTCAGAGGTGACCTTTGTCTGGCATACAAATCAATCCAGACTCTGCTTTGATGGGTTTGTTGATCATCCAGAAGTCAAGGCCCACTCAAGCAGTCTGTAGGCCCAGCATCAACCTGGTCTGTGATATCAATAGGGCTTGTTGGTGTGACAGATATGTATCTGACAGACTCCCCCATCTGTGGAATGCACTCCCTGTCCACATCAAGCCAGGTGCCTCAATATTGCTTGTGAAGTGCTCCCTGTATAAGTGCATGGGGAACAGAAAATACAGTCCTGTGATTCCACCTGTGTCCTTGCTGTACAGGGACTTTGGATGCTGACATGTTTTAACATAGGTTACACTCTCATCTGCAAAATTTATAAGGGCTTCAGGGACAATAGCCTAGTAACCTCATATCAACCTATTAACCTATAAACAAATGTCTGTCACTGGCTCACCACATTACCTATACTGCTCTGCCACTGACATACCTGGAAATCACAGTGCTATGTGGAATATACCACACATATAATGGACATCTTTGCTCAGTAGAGTGCACTCTCTACCCACACCCATACCTCTCAACCTCTTTGAGCAAGAAATCTGGACAAGGTCTTAAATAAAAGTAGGACAAAGGCCCAAAAATAGGGACAATATTTAAATATTGCTCTAAGATTCTTCGAAAGTTGGTGCAATAAAAGGTTGTGCATTAGCATTAATTTTCTGAAGGTTATAAAGTCTGAAATTAAAATATTCTGTCATTATTTTCCAACTTCAGACTTTAATTATTTGCCACTAACTTTCCAGAAAACAAACATTTTATGAAAAATGGACCAAAATTATGAGACAAACATCTGGACATTCTGCAACAAACTATACAGGTGAGAGGTCTTAGTCACACCAGGATATGACTTTTCAGTTAAGAAGAATAACACACAAGCAAGTGATCCCCAGCCAGTATATCACTGAGGTGCTGGACTGTTTACACAGCTTTATCAGCCAATCAGCTGTAGGCACACCTCTCAGCTGGCTGGATTGGACAAGAATGTTCATAGATTGGCTCATAATTTTGGTCTGTACATCATACATCTCATATTTCTCAGGTAAATCACTATGATGATCTGAGGATTTCTGTCAGTAAGTAAAGACACAATACATTTCAGTATCAGACATCATATATGTCAGAAAATGTTTGGTAAAACAAACCCTGTTGCACTAGCAACTTTCCACATTAATAAGAGCAATATTTACAGTGTTTCCCTATGTTTGGGATATTGCTCACCTCTTTTGGCAGGCTATCTCCAGATTCCTTTCACTAACAGGTTGAGAAGCATGGCTGTAGCACACAAAACACTGGACTGGGTTACAACTATCTCTGGAATGGAGTCCCACTCTTACTATAGAAGGCCATACTGGGCATGCTCCTACACTTAGAGAATTGCAGCCCATGTCTAAACCCACATCAGACTATATACGTCTATTGTGCATAGATGTCTTTGCATACAGACAGCTATGTACACTTTAACTGACTCTACCAACAACCATCAGACAGGATTGCCCTCAGCTAGCTGTAGATGGGCCCATATGTGATATATCTGCACCTGTTGCATCTGATACACAGACATATATATGGGCAACATATAACAATATTTCAAGCATACACACACATAGACATGGGGAAGAGAGAGACAGACAGTGATAGAGAGTGAGAGAGATACAGGGAGACACACATAGAGAGTGAGTCATAGACAGGGATAGCCTGAAAGGCATAGAGTGATGTCCTGCTGTGGACAGTTGCATATCAGTTATAAACAGTCACATGTGCCAGCATGAAGGTGCACTCAATTGTGTAATAGTACTGAGGTAGGGGTTGTAATATCACATCACCTGTGTGTGTGTGTGTGTGTGTGTGTGTGTGTGTGTGTGTGTGTGTGTGTGTGTGTGTGTGTGTGTGTGCGTGTGTGTGTGTGCTTGTGTGTGTGTTTGTCGATTAGTGTATTATGAGGCCTTTCCCAGTCAGTACACTTCCCAGTGCCCTACTTTACAAGATCTGCTGATGTAATTCACCTTAGAAGTACCTTTGGACACTTATCAGCTCTATAAGCTCTGTGGTGCATGCGATAACTGTGTAACACTATAGTATAAATAGCTAGATAAATAGGGGCTCTAATCTCAGTCCTGACAAATGTAAGTGCTAATGTGTGTGTTTGTAAGCTAAATATTTTTAGCACAAACCAAAGTAGCTTCCTGCCCATACGGCAACTACACGGCTCAAACAAAAATCCAGGAAACAAAACTCAGCCAGCAGATAATGGCAAGCTGTACTCCTTTATTGGCTTATTTTAAAGCACAACAAACACAATATACAGCACACCATAGCCAACAGCAGGAACAAGAACAGCACAAACCAAAGTAGCTTCCTGCCTGTATGGCAACTGCACTGCTCAAACCAAAATCCAAGAAACAAAACTCAACCAGCAGATAATGGCCAGATCTTGGATTTTGGTTTGAGCCATGCAGTTGCCGTATGAGCAGGAAGCTACTTTGGTTTGTGATGTTCTTGTTCCTGCTGTTGGCTATGGCATGCTGTTTATCATGTTTGTTGTGCTTTAAAATAAGCCAATAAAAAAGTACAGCTTGCCATTATCTGCTGACTGAGTTTTGTTTCGCAAATATTTTTAGGCCATTCCCACCCACTACACTTTCCATTGCTTTACTTTAGCAATCCTGCTGATGTCAGTCACCTTAGAAGTATCTTTGAGGAGCTGTTAGCCCTATAAGTTCTGTAGCCTGTACAATAACTACATAACATTGTAGTACAAATAACTAGATAGACAGGGGTTCTAATCTCAGTTCTTGCAAATGTGTGTGCGTATAAGTGTTTGTAAGTCTATATGTTTGTAGATTAAAGTGTTTTGAGGCCATTCCCACCTAGTACACTTCCCATTGCCATACTTTACAAGGGCTGCTGATGTTAGTCACCCTAAAAGCACCTTTGGACAGTCCTCAGCACTATAAGCTCCATGGCATGTGCAGTACCTATGTAACAGTATAGAGCAAATAACTAGATAGGCAGGGGTTCTACTCTCAGTTCTGGCAAATGCCAAGAAATGTTTACAAAACCATAAATAATGGGGTGACAAAAGCCACATAATAGAGACATTTTTCACATATTGCTCCTACAAACTTATAAAGGTGATAGAATAACAGGTTGTGCATAGATAGTCTGAAAAGTATGAAGTCTGCAACTCATATTGTCTGCCTTTTTTTTTACATCAACCCGCAATGATTTGGGAATGATTTGCCAGAAAAACGCAGGTTTATGAGAAAATGGGCCAAAAATACGAAGCAAGAATCCAGACATTCTGTGGAAATCTCTACAGTTGAGAGGTATGTCTGTACCACCCTGCAGGTTGCAGTCCATGTTTGGCAAGGTGTAACCTGTGACAACTGAAACATATGGCACATCAGAAGCAACTTAATGTTATGAGAAAAACTGTAAGCTAAGGTAATTTCACACAAAGATGATTCAGAGGAATTCCTGTGTGTTACATTTGCCGTGGGCATGCTATGTCTGGCCAACTGTCGCATTACTATAAATTGTGTCCCACACACCACATTTGATAATATCACACACATTGTTCATTGCCTATGTGTGTGCAATATGTACATATGTGAAGGCCCTGTGACTACCTGGTGCCCACAAGATAGGTGAATCGTTTTGGGTTAAAGTAATGGCTAGGCTTGTGGGCAACCTAGTGCCAGTACTCAGGTAACCTCTCCACTATGTATGAGTCTGTGGTACTACAGAACACCCAGATGACATGTATGAAGGCTAGCTGGCTGTGCCAAGGGGTATGTATGCCAGGTCACACTGCCTACCCTCAGTGTCCCTCACACAATGTTACATGCATATGCACCTGGTAAACATGTACATATGCAGCTATACCTTGGCTATTAAAAGGTCACTGTGTTTCCACTCTGCCATACTCATCACTTGTAATGTCAGCAGGCCCACAGCCTGCAGACACACAGACACCCAGAACACAAATAGAATACAGTATGTGAGACTACAGTCAGTCAGCAGTACTAAAAGCAATAATGCATCATGGCTAAAAAGGTACATACACTTTGATGTGTGCCCATAACAATTGCCAGCACCTTGCATGGTATCACATTACTACACTGTACTATATTCCCCCTGTGCAGCAGACCCATATTAGCATGTCCCTGCATTGATGGTATGGATAACAGGGATGTGGCACAGGTATCATCACATGCACAGGTTGTTGTGTGGGTTTGCCAGAGGCCTAGGCTAGGCCATATGGTTGACATCATGTGTGTGTGTGTGTGTGTGTGTGTGTGTGTGTGTGTGTGTGTGTGTGTGTGTGTGTGTGTGTGTGTGTGTGTGTGTGTGTGTGTGTGTGTGTGTCTGTGTGTGTGTGTGTGTGTGTGTGTGTGTGTGTGTGTGTGTGTGTGTGTGGAGGGGTGCTGTTCAAATGGGCCATGCAAAAGAGCTGTGTGTGTCTGGTGGTGACCTGTCTGTGATAGAGATGTGTGAGTATTTGTATGCACATAGTCAAACCATGAGGTTGCCTTACACAGGGATATGTTGGACAGCCATGGACCGTACATGGCAGGATGGACAGTTCACCATCTCTGGCCACAGACACAGAAACTGGTTCTGCAAGGTGTCTCTGGATCTATATTAGAACATCGAACATTTAACAGTTCGAACCACTAAAGGTCAACCTTTAGTGATCGAACTATTAAATTATCGAATGTTCGTAAAAAAAATAAAATAAAAACAAAAAAAAAACTAAAGAGTGCAGGCAGCAGGGCAAGCCCTCCTGCACCCCCCCACATGGGGGGCTGCACCCTCACCCCACCCGCTACTTATATATACCAACTCCGAGACCGCACTACATTAAAATAAAAGGGAATATCCCCATATGGAGATTTCCCTTTACCCACTCGATGTTCTGCACTTTTGCTATTCTCGGGTCGACAATGTCAGATTCGACATTGTTGGCTTTCAAGAATTTAATATAGACCTGAGTCTCACTGGCACCACCAGTCCCAAGGCCAGATGCAGTACTACTCCTCGATGGTGACTGCTGTCTGTTGGATCCATGTCCCTGATGGGACTGGCCAGGACAATGTGCCCGTGGCCTGTTCCATTGTGGTGTGCGCAGCACCCTCCTTTCAGTACTGCTGGTGGTACTGCTACTATTGGAGTGTGAATGTGCATGACCACGTGGACTCCCAGCTGATCTTGTTGCTAACCTACACCCATGTGGGCAATGGCCTACTCCCACCACATGCTCAAGCACACCCATTGCATGGTCAAGCAATGACAATGTCTCATCCCACTGTCTTCACAACATCAGCCTAATAACGTGTGACATCATCAATGCCATGGAGGTTGTCATACATGGAAGGAAGTGTTGCATTCATGACCCTGAGCTTCTGTCTGGTGTTGCTTTCAGAATATGCCTGTGCCAACTTGATGGACCAAAACATGCATCTGGTGACACCTGCTGTGACATTTGTGACAGGGGCTTGATGGGCAGCAGTATTCCTTCGAGCACCCATGTCCATCCACCTGTGTGGGGACCTCACCTGCTCTCTGGCTATGGCTAGTGTCTACACTCACACTTGCCATAGTCACCACACTAGCCTGTTCCATGCCACCACCCTCTAACTGTCCATTATCTGTGGCTGCTAGGGACTGGGTATATGTGGGCACACTGACTGTGTGCGAGGACATTGTGGGTGAAAGTGGATACCAACCAAAGGCACAGATTCAGCCCCCAACAGCCCCACCTGTTCCTCACTATGACCACCATCATTATCATATTCCTCAAAGACACTGACATCAGGTTGTGAGGGGGAGAGACACCAACCCAATGTTCACCTGTGAGGGGAAGACAACATATGTAAATTAATACCTGCACTATAATGTTTGCTGACACACACACACACACACACACACACACACACACACACACACACACACACACACACACACACACACACACACACACACACACACACACACACACACACACACACACACACACATACAGGTGAGGTGGCACAAAGGCATTATACAGCCCACATAATATCTGAATGATGACATGCACAACACACAATCAGACCACAACAGACACACTCTGGACAGGCCCTCAGCAACATGCAGTGCAGCTATGTCCACTTAATGTTGTTCATAATATACACCTCTGAGATATGTGAGGAGTGGTAGTAGGTGATGGACCTTCACCTAACACACACTACACTCGTGTACACAATGTTGATGTACCCCTGTATAGCACAGTGGCCACACCTACAGAAATGTTACAGCTCCTGTGAATGGGCTCCTGTGATGACCACTGTGATGCACTGCAGTTAACCCCACCACCAGTGAACTTGCACATATTGCAATATGGCTAAGAGTAACAGTTGTGTGCATAGAAAAATGCATGCTCTGAACATGCCTAGGGTATTTGTGAGCCACAACAAGACATTTCCATACTCACCAGTTTCAGGCTGCTGTTCCCAAGTCAGACCAGAGTGACCTATGTACCTGTGGGGGAGACGTACTGTCAACACACTCACATGCAGCATTGGTACAGGATAAATGATGCATTTCTGAACATATACAGTACAAACTCTGATACTACACAGTTTGCTGTCATTCACTATAGATGTGCACTTGTGTGCATTACAACACCCCACCAACAGGTGCATGCGGACATTCCTGGAACATCTGAGCCTCACCATAATTGAGGTCAGTGCATATGTGTTGTAGAGTGACCTCCTCATAGGTGTCGGACATCTTCAGCACCCAGATATTTGTGGGATGTGTTCATGTGCCTGAAAGATGTAGTCCCCCCCAACAATACATGATGTTTGTCTACATAGTTTGTAGAATGTGTCTGTGGCATGTGGCACGCCAGACCCCTGGAGGCACAGTGATGGCACCAGGTATCTGCTACTGTATCCATTCCCTTACATTGTATGCTCAGCATGTATGCACTGCTGCTGACCCAGTGCCAGCATCCACTCACTACTACTAACTATAACTTGCTGTCCTTCTGCAGGGGTCACCAGGTACACATAGGTGTGAGGCAATCAGATACAGGTGTGGAATACACACTCACCTAGGCAGATTATGTCAGGAATGGTCAAGGAGACATGGACCATCTGTGAAATAACCCTGTATGACATTGTCAGACTGCGAGGGGCTCAATGATGGTACATGATGTGACATGTCATCTGTATCCACCAGTACATACTGTCAGCTTGCACCCATGCACTGGCCCAATCATCAGGGAACATAAATACTCACCACTACCATCACTGAGAGATGTACACAATGGCAGGATGACAAGTACATACACATTTAAGTACAATTACCCTTCAGAGCACACAGAGGTCACAGTCAGTGTGGAGATCATTTTTCCCTTTTTCTCCACATCCACAATAATACTCCAGACTGGCACACCTATGAGGTTAACATCTCAGCAGAGCAGTCAATCCAAAACATCTGTCAGCCTCTCTGTCCAACCAGTACTTTGGGTCCCTGGCCAAGTAGGTGACACACACACTTTGACTTTTGAATCTCTCACACACACACACACACACACACACACACACACACACACACACACACACACACACACACACACACACACACATACACACACTCCTGTTAAAGACTGGTACAACTTTGATTCCTTCAGCCCAGACATTAAGGTACTTCCGACTGCAAGAATCCATCTCTTTGACAGGTATTTTAAGATTCTCAGCAAAGGGTGACAAATGCTGCTGTGTGGTGAGCCTATTACTATGGTTAGTGTGACCAAGACCAAAACTATTGGAGTGAGATGTTTAGTGTCACCACATGCATATGCAAGTACTCTAGGAGCTGACAGTGCTATACAGACCAGACACAATGACAAGATGTAATGATATGTGATAATAACTAATAAAGAAACAAGGGAATACTCTGTCAATGCAGTAATCACACAGTTCAGACTCCCAGGGATTAATTTATAATAAAGTTGCAGGGCTATCTGAAATATATACAGGAAACATGTAAAGTACTTGGTGCATAGGTTCATAGGATGATACTAGGCTATTGGCCCAGATATCCTCATAAGCCTAGCCCAGATTTTTGCCCATATCCCTTCAAAGTCAGCACTTGTTTTCCCTGTCCAGCTGGGATACAGGTGGAATCCCAGGGGTGTCTTTTGTGTTTCCCATGCATTCATCCAACTTCTTCTTAAAGAAGGCTAGAGAGGTACTCTGCTAGACATGGGAGAGTGTGTATTTTACAGACAGTGTATTATTTGGGACACAGATCTATCCTGCCAGCAAGTACTATTCATGTCACAGACAAGGTGAGGGCCTTGAGTGCAGGTTGTGTGAGTGGGGTTTGTCTTACAGATATGCAGAAACTCCATCAAGGTTGTTTTGGGAATGGCCTTGTATGCCAGACATGTCACCCATGATCACTCTGTATACGACTGAGTAGAGCAACAGGGCTTTCAGCCTATCTGTATAGGATAGATGTTGCAGACCATGGATTTTTCTGGTCAGGAACCTCTGTGGTCTCTGCAACTACTGCACGTGTTTGGCAAGGTACATGCCAAATGAGCCGTTGTACTCAATAATCAGTCTGATAAGAGAGGACTATAGGGATGCTATGGCCTCCTAGTTCCTGGATGACATACTCTTATTTGTGAAGTGGGCCATGTAGACAGCCTTCTGTACAATGGTGCCTATGCAGTGGTAAACTGTCAGGTTGCTATCAACCTTGGTGCACAAGTCATCTCATGCCTGATTTCATGCTCAGCACATTGTTATTACTGTAATAACTAGTGTGGATAACATCTACCACAACAGGGATAATGATTCATTCCTGGCATTCGGTTTGAGTCAATGCTTCTGGCACCAGTTATTAGTTTGGGTAAGGGCCTCTTGGAGGATGCTCACATCACTAGGGGGATGTAAGACAGTGGCCAGCTTTCAGTCATATGTAAACCTGGTCAGCTACAGACCACTGGTTTTGTCTTACATCTCAGAAAAGTATATCCCTAACAGTAGAGGCCTCCAGACAGATCCTTGGGATACACCACTCATTAAGGGTCTAATCCTAGAAGTGGTTTCCACTACTTTGACTGAGTGGGTGCCATTATTGAGCCAGTTAGCTACCCATCTGATAACATACAGGTTGATGCCTAGCTGTGTAGACTTATGTATTATGGCCAACTGGGGATTATTGTAAGAGGCTTTGGCTAGGTAAAGGTAGGCAGTGGGCTCTCTCTTCCCCTCGTTCATGTGTTTGTTGACCACTTCAAAGAAGTTGAACAGGTTTAACAGGCCTGATCTCCCTTTAACAATACCAAACTGTGCGGGTTCAAGCATTTTGAGGTTGCAAATGTCCCTGTTTATGAGGTCCTTGATATTGCCTTCCATTGTCTTGCAGATCAGGCTAGTTAGGCTGCTGTGCATATGACTGGCTGGTTCAGTGGATGCTACACCTTTGTGTAGAAGGATGACAGTGGTTGTCCTTCATGCAGATGGGAGAATACTGGTGCTCAGGCTTTGGTTGACTACACTGTGTAATGGAGCCAAGAGCTCATGCCTGAGTTAATGTAGGATGCAGCCAGAGATGTTATCAGGTCCTATGGAAACTTCAGTTTGTTGCCTTTAAAAGGGCATTATGAACCTGCTCCCTGATGACGAGAGGAGGGATGCAGGTGCTGTGCATGTCCTATTTTACTAGTGGGGGGGGCGGTGGGTGAGGTTTCCACTTATCCTGTCTGTAGCAGGTTGGCTATATCTATGGTGCATGTGTTTGTGGTGTTCTTGACCACCAGTACAGAGCAGATTTGGGTGTTAACTCTGAGATTGCAGACATATGTGAAGAAGGCCTTGTGATTGCTCTTGCTGGATGTGTCTAATTGCACTCAAATTTAGCCTTAGAGTAATTCACCTGTGACCTTATTTACTTGTTCAGACAAAGGTGAAATTGCTTCCAATTTGGCACCTGTTCCTTCTTGGCCCTGTACAGCCAATATTTCCACCTCTTATGGAGTTTGTGTATTGCTGTTGTCCACCACAGAGGGTTACTCTACCTTGGGGAGATGGTTTTGTCCAGTTAGGTATTGCTGAGTCCATACAGCTATGTAAATGCTCATATAGATGTTTGGTATAGGGGTGGACATAAAGTCATACCACAGTTAAACACTTTTCCAATATCAACCTAGTAATTATAATCAAACTAGTAATTATTTATGTTTCAAGGCAATACAACAACGTGTAGCTGTAGATATGTCTGTCTGATGCACTGATACTAAGGTTACACATTTGTAAAACAAGTACAGCTTATTTTAACAAGTCCAATACACAGTTTGAATGACAATAAAACAATAAATATTTATTAAAACAAAAAACAACTGGTAAGCGCTTTCATTCACTTCTTCAGACCTGGTTGTCACACATACAAAATTCACATTTATAGTTTGCTCAAGTCACATGACCCAAAACATTAGTAGTGTTTTAACCCTTTCTTACATAACACTGATTTAAAGTTTTCCATATCATTCCTACCTACCAGCTAATCCGCTTACTACAAAGTGACGAGCCCCTAAAATGATCCAACCCGATAGTGGTACAAGCACCAACGATGTAAGTGAGTTTAATGCACTTGAAAATAGTTTCCTAAAAATCAAGAGGTTACAGTGGGATATCTTGTTTTTTGAAGCCTGTTTGGAGGTGAAAAGAGTGCCAAGAGGACTTAGGGTTAGTAATATGCCTGCTGGAGAATTTTTTTCTGAAGATCTGCTAAGTGCATGGAAAGTGCTGAATGAGAGCATCGGCCTGCAGTATGTACAGTTGCTGCTTGAAGATGCGAGGCATAAATTGGTCATTTTACATGACAAAATAATCAATAATTATGGTTCCCTGAAAAATAAGGTGTCTCCTGTGAATTTTGAGTTGAAAATGGAATCTATTCAAATACAATTAATGAAAGACAATAAGATTCAACAAAAAAGGAAACTGAAGAAATCCATAAGAGATGAGGGGACTATCTAAATGAATTACAAACAAATCAGCATGCTTCAACAGAAATTAAAAGTAACTGTACTAACATTTCAGAAGCTGATAAGGCTGCAGAAACCAGAGCAGCAAAAATAACTAAAACAGAGGAAGTTCTATCAGCAGAGGGTGCAGTAGGTGAAGTTATGAAACATTTGCAGGAAGGAACCAGCAAACAGGTTTTTCAGTGTGTGGATGTTTACCAAGATGGAGGAACAGGAACAAGGAGCAGGGCACAGGTGGTCGGCAAACAACAAGCTTGGGAGTCCAAAAAGCAGTCAAGGGGACAGAATCAACAAGGCTATGGTCGGGAAAATATATTTTTTTTACAAGAAAGGGCAAAAGAAGTTCAACAACAGCAACAAAAATTTCAAAGAGAACTTTTATATGAACAGGAATGAGCAGTGTTGCTGCCAGCAAGGAACAAAAGTATGGAATGTGCAGAAAGGAGCTGGAGAGAGTTACCAGCAGCGCCACTGGAAATAGGACAATCATTAACCAAAGGTACTGTAAATTTGAATTTTAAAATAGTGAATTTGTCTGCAGTGGCACTTAATATAGAACTTAATATAGAACAAATAAATGTTCTCAGTAAAGGACTTAATTTTGTGCCATCGACTGTGTCTGTATTAAATGTTTTAAGGGGTTTTGTGTGAAAAATTAATTTGAAATGTCTTTTTCAAGGCAGGGCATGTAAACAACATTATTAATCCCCCCTTAAGGCCAGAGTTAGAAGCATTTTTGCTTACATGTGAAAAAGAAGTCAGGAAATTGTTGAATAAACACAACAAAAATTGTATTTATAATATGACTAAGACTAAGAAGGATACTTTGCAGTTATTAGTGGATGATAAAGATATTTATATCACTAAGGCTGACAAAGGTAATGCAGTGGTAGTCATGGACTGTAGTTTTTATAAAAATAGCATCTATGAGTTATTGTCTATTGCTGATTTTTATGCAGAAGTGAATTGGATTGATATAGATAAAAGTTTTAATTTTATAAACTCACTGATTGAAGAATGGTCAGTTGAAGGAAGAATCAGCAGTGAGTTGGCTGGTTACTTTTGTGTGAGTACACCCAAGTTGGGAAGGTTTTTCAGCCATAACAAATACATAAGAACTTTGATTCACAAAAGTTTAGGCCTATAATGGACAATGATGCTAGTAAAACTGAGTCCATGGCTATCTATGTAGATAGATGCTTGCAAAAAGCAGTTATTTCAGCTGAATCATATATTAAGGATTTGTTTGATTTTAACGAAAGTGTGAAGAATTTTTCCCTGAGAGATAATATGTGGTTAGTAACTGCTGATGTATGTTCATTGAACACTGTAATTCCCAATGAAGAAGGAATTGAAAGGATTACAGGAGTGCTGAGGGGTTGTCCTGATTTTAATGGTGAGGAGATTAGTCTGTTGGCTGAACTTTTAGATGTAATATTGTCTTACAATTTTTTATATTTAAACAAAATAAATGTGTGCTATGAGGGCAGCTATGGCCCTGAGCTATGCCAATTTGTTCATGATGAGTTGGGAAAGAGAATTTATTTTTAATTCTACATTTGCTAGCAATATTTATTTTTACAAATGCTTTATTGATGACTTGTTTTTTTTATGGGAAGGTACTGAGTCGAAATTGTTGAAATTCTGTGAACATTTAAATTCTGTTACAAGCTATTTAAAGTTTTATTTTAATAGAAATAGAATTGGTGTGAATTACCTGGATCTGACTGTATACAAGAAAGGGGGGAAAATCCTGGTTAAATTTTTTTAAAAAATATGTCCAGAGTAACAGTACTTGGAATATAGCAGTTTACATAGTGTGAGCTTGAAAAATAACAATTGTGTTTGGTCAGCTTGATAGAATAAATAGACTCACTGACAAAGATGAGTATTTTTTGAAAGAATGTGAGATGTTAAGAAAAAAAATGTAATCAGGGGTTACCCTATTGGGGTAATAAGTGAAGCAATAGATAAAATAAAAGTCGTGAGGAAGAAAGGGACAATAAAGGATGTTGAAAGAAATAGTGAAAGAATATATTATAATTTGAGTTGTACATTGGAAAATTCTGTAGATATGTACAGTATTAAGCAAATCATCACAAATACTTGGACATTTTTGAAGAATTTCCAAGAGTTAGGTACGTTTTTTTTATATGAGTCCTACTTTTGTCACAAAAAGAGGGAAAAGTCTTAAAGAATTTTTTAGAAACCAAAAAATATAATACTTCTGTTGCTTATAATGGGACGTCAAGATGTGAAGACTGCAATTATTGTAAGTTTTTGGTACTGGGGAACAAAATAGTAGTAAAGGCTCGAGTCTTTATTATTAATATCAAGGGGCTATACAATTGCAAGTCTAAATTCATTGTGTGTCAAGTATTATGTAATTCTTGCAAAGGATTTTACATAGGAAGAACTATACGTAGCTTCCATCGCAGAATTTATGAGCACCTGAGGGCAGTTGAAAAATTGGATATAACTAATGCCCTAGCAAGACATGTTGTTAACTGTCATAACAGAGTTAAAGTGGGTTTTAGTTTTACTGTTATTGATCAAGTTTTAAATGCAGACAAGAGATGGGATGCAGAAGTGGATTTAAACTGGAAAGAATATGCTTGGCAAGTGAGGCTAAACACAGGTGCAGATCCAGGTATGAATGATATTGAAAACTTTAAAGCAGTGTTATGTAAGAAAGGGTTAAAACACTGCTAATGTTTTGGGTCATGTGACTTGAGCAAACTATAAATGTGAATTTTGTATGTGTGACAACCAGGTCTGATGAAGTTTTTTTGTGAATGAAAGTGCTTACCAGTTGTTTTTTGTTTTAGTAAATATTGAGTGTTTTATTGTCATTCATAGTGTGTATTGGATTTATTACAATTGGAACTGTGGAGATTTATTTGAAGTACAGCTTATTTATCTGACATTTTGCAACTCTTGTCTGTATGTTTGAGGCTTCCAGCTGCTACTAATAATACATACATGTACACAAATAATACTTGATATACATTTCTGTTTTTTGTCAGTATGGCACACTGTGTTTCCACTATTGCAGATCAGTCATACCTTTCAACCTGTTAGAGCAAGCCATCTGGACAAAGGCACACATAAATGGGGGCAAAGGCCCCAAAATAGTGATACTTTATAAATATTACAGTAATACACTTAGACAGTTTATAGCGAAGTAGGTTTTGCATTCACAGGAATAATCCTAAGGATGTGACATCTGACATTCAAATGTATGCTATTATGTTATGGCTTCAGTCTTCAATGATTTGCCAGACAAAACACAACTGTATGGAAAAATGGCTACAAATATGAAGCAAACATGTTATCAGTCTGCAAAACTCTGGACAGTTGAAAGGCATGAGCTCAGTATATGACATATAGTTCAACACACATTTTTGCCAGTTGTTTACTATGGCTATACCCTGTATAAGTCTCTTACATTTGTACGACAAGCATATGTATCATAGTAGTTTTCACAAATGACATATAGATATTTATAACATCCCAGGTAGCTGGCCTGGCAGTGTTACAGTCAATATTGTAAAACAGAGACTCCAGTAGTAGCTATGTGTGAGCTGAACTTTGCTGGGGTAACTCAGGGGCCAGAGCTGTGATCTATGTCACTGCAGACAGAGCCAGCAGGGATGGCTGTAGGTGCTGGACAGCAATATGTCATTCCAGCAAGTGTTGTTTAGACCTATTGTTTAATTTTCTATTTCCCATGAATGCATCCCCCATCTGCATTCTATTACATGTTTTATTGTTTGCTATACCTGTTATACTGGTGTAGTGCTTTTTCAGAGTAATCCAGAAGTCTTGCTTCCTATACTCACAGTCTGTCTTTGCATAGAACAATTCAGACCTGTTTTCCATATGCAGCAGCTTGCCTTTTCTAAGTAATATTCATGAGCAGGTGATCGCCTGTTCACCAATTGGTGTCCCCCACTTGCTAATTAAATTCAGAACAGCTGTGTTGTCTTTCCATTAGTCAATGGCATGGCAACACAGTGCTACATTTAAGTCCTTCATGTGGGCCTTGCCCCTTTTCCTTGCCTGTGAGGAAGACATTATGGTGGTGTGGGAGCTACAGCATCACAGAGGGCAGCTGGAAATACTGTCCACTATTTGGACTGATGTGCTATGTCCACAGTTTTGCATGTAGTGGCTGCATACTTGACAACATCTTAGCACAAGAAATGTGAAGAAAGCCCAACAAAATGGGGGGCAAAGTTCCAGAATTAGAGACAGATTGTAAGTATTGCTGTTATGCAGTTAGAAATTTGCTAGATTAACAGGATTTGTCTGGTCACACATTTTCTGCACAATTTGAAGTCTGACACTGATATGTATATGACATACCTTTCAACTGTCCAGATTTTTGCAGAATGTCCAGAGATTTGCCTCTTATGTTTAGTCTTTTCCTCATACATTTGTTTTTTTTTGGGGGGGGTAACCCCTAGTAAGATGTGAGAGTTGAGATCAGTAAATAATACCACCCATTTGTGTTTCAGACTTCATATCCTTCAGAAAATTTATGTTAAAACAAACCCTGTCACTCCAGCAACTTTTTCAGTTTATAGCACCAATATTTATAATATGTCCCTATTTTTGGGCTTCTGTCTCCCAAGTATGTCAGGATTTGTCGAGATTTCTTCCACTAAGAGGTTGAGAGGTGTGGCATATCACTATTTAGTGACTTCACTTCTGAAATCATCCCAGTGATTTAGTAGAATCTCAGGAATGTTATGAGGAAGAGGACAAAAATATGGGCCCAATCCCTGGACATTCTGTGGAAATCTGTACAGTTGAGAGTTATGTATGTCTGACCATTGTTAACAGGCTTTCAAGATTATGTAGCAGTGTAGTGTGTAAATGTTTGTTGGGCTGAGTAGGGAGAGGGGCAGATGTGAGTGTCATAGATACTTTTCTAGCTGACTGTGCATGCTGCTGCAGTTGGTTGTCATCTATCAGCTGTATATGTTTCTAGGGGCAGACTGAGACATGTCCCTTAAAACCTCAGGATTCCAAGTACACTGTGACTTGGGGCAGTATATATAGGAGTAGTGTGTGACTGACAATCAGGATATGTTTGTTAAAACAGTCATTATAATGCAGAGGTCAGTTGGCTTACTGATATGTTGCTTTAACTGTAGTGCAAATGGTTCTGGGTAGCCAAATCTCTCTTCAGTTCTCTACAGTTTCTCCTTACTTCCCTGGATAGCGAAATATATAGCAATTTCAATCAGCAACATTTGTGTAAGTGTATTGTTGTTGGACTGCGACTGTAGAGGTGCTGGGTGAAATGCTTGGCAATTCAGTGTTTTTTCTCAAATGTTTACATTTCTGCACCATTACAACCTCCACTATCCAGATTTCTCCACTATCCCAGATTTTTTGGAATGTATCATGATTGTTCCCATAACTGTTCTGAGGATTTCTCAAATATGTGAGGATGATGTCTCTAGGAATCTGGGATGATTATAGGTGAATCATTAATGGTGAAACATTTTTTAGTAAAACGAAAAAACAAACTGTTACTTCGCAAACTTTCTAATCTTATAAAAGCAATACTAAAATATGTCCCTATTTCTGGGCATTTTGTCCCCCCTATTTCACCCTTTGTCAGGCTTTTTCCCAGGATCTGTTGTGTGTGTGTGTGTGTGTGTGTGTGTGTGTGTGTGTGTGTGTGTGTGTGTGTGTGTGTGTGTGTGTGTGTGTGTGTGTGTGTGTGTGTGTGTGTGTATATATATATATATATATATATATATATATATATATATATATATATATATATATATATATATATATATATGTGTATATGTGTGTGTATAACATTACTAATTCCACAATTTTTTCCATAATGTTGGATGACCATCCTGCATGATATTTTTCTGAAGCATCACTAAGTCTCACCGCTCATATGGAGTATTGGTATTTGCTGTGACTGGAGTGCACAGGGTCCTGGGTTTAAAACTTACTAGGGATGCGTATATTTTCCCTTATGTTAAATGACTGTAATGCATGATATGTTTTTAAAAGCATTACCAGTTCTTACAGCTCAGATGGTGTAGCAGTACTTTGCTCTGGATGTAGTACACAGGGTCATGGGTTCAAGACCTGCCAGTGCAGGATGTTTTGTTGCTGGGCAGAACAGATGCTGATTGAGATGGAGTGATTAAAGCAGTTTTAAGTGGATTTGCTCGACACTAAGTGATGCCAAAGGCCCTTAGTCCTGCTTGGCTTTGCTTAGTGCTGCTTATTCCTGCTTAAACCCATGTTAATTTCAAAAAGAAATGAAAGGGTGATAGGAAAGTGGTGAAATGTGGGTAAGCTGGGGGTAAAATATTAAGAAAAGCAGCTAGAGAGGTGCAAGATGGGTGTAGGAAAGAACCATTTATTTTTTATTTATTTTTTATTTTACATTTGTTGACTGGGATAGTCCGACTGGATGCATGTCCATTTGCAGTGGAGGCCCGGGGAGAAAAGCTCAAAGGGTTAGCAGATACAGCATTACATAATACCAGCATTACATATTACAAACAGACTATTTACAGAGATTACATAAGTAAGCAAGTTAAACAAGTTCCACAGGTTACAGTTAATCCTGAGCACAAGTCAGGATTAAATTAAATTACACAGTAAACTGGTTAACAGATTTTTACGCATTCTAGAGAGAGTTAGCTAGGCTTGATACGTTGACATAGCCAATTAAGTGACAAATGTTGTTTGAGACTAGTTTTAAATTGACCTAAGGTGGAAAGTAAGGTAATATCAGCTGGAAGATAGTTCCAGGATCTACTTACAGAGTTTGCAAAGAGATAATCACCGGCTTTGAAATTAATTTTGCTAGTCTGAATTAGTAGTTTGTTAGAGGATCTAAGTGGTCTAGGACTGTTATCGGGGGTAATAATATTTTTAAGTGCAGGAGTATTGTCCGGATTATAGAGGATTTTATAGGCCATAATCAGTTGGTTATACTGGATTAGGCTGGGTAGTTCAAGCAACCCAAGCTGATTTAGATTGATGCAATGATGTGTCCTAAAAGGCAGCCCAGTGGCAAACCTGGCAATGTGGTTGTAGCAAATTGAGAGTTTGTTAAGGACAGTCTTGTTTAAATTTGAGAGTAGAGGGGATGCATACAGAAGGGTTGAAGGAAGGTGAGAGCGAGCTATGGCAATTTTAGCTGGAGGGGTTAGGAAGGCTTTTATTCTGTAAAGTGACCCTAGTTTTTTATTGATGGTTTTGATAGTTTGGTTAACATGTAGGTCAAATTTTAGATTATTGTCTATGATGACACCTAAAAGTTTTGTAGATGGGTCAGGGAGATTATTGTGCCATCATTTGATTTTATGGTAAAGGTGAAAGCAGTAGACCTACGTGTTGGTGAAAATAACAGCATTTTATTTTTTTTGGGATTTAGGATCAGACGATGTTCAGAAAGCCAGTTTTCTATTGTATTAAAGGTGGTCTGGGTAGCTGACCATAACTCTACTGGAGATGTGGCTGAGCAAATCAGAGTAGAGTCATCAGCATATTGGATACAGCTGACTTTTGGGATGACAGTATAAAGGTCGTTAATGAAGATGGAGAACAGCAAGGGCTCTAGTATAGAGCCTTGAGGTACTCCAAGTGTGTTAGGTAGAAGGTTAGAGAGTTTGTTCTGCCAGAGGACAGCCTGCTGTCGACCATTCAGGTAGGATTGAAACCATTAGATGGCTCCAGTATCTAGACAGAATGTTTGCAGTGTGTGGATTAAAAGTTGGTGATCAACCATATTGAATGCCTTGGAAAGATCCAAAAAGAGGGCTGAGGATATATAATCATTGTTGTGATTATGGTTTATGGTGTTAGTAAATGCTAGGAAGGCTGAAGTAGTGCTGAGATGAGGACGGAAGCCATGCTGAGTGTCTGCCATAGCAATTTTGGATTAGTTGGTACATGAGTTGTCTATGAATACATTTTTCCATAATCTTTGCAAGTGGAGAGAGTATAGCTATTGGCCTATAATTGGAGAATTCAGTAGAGCTGCCTCCTTTGTGAAGTGGAATTACATAGGATATTTTCCAGATGGTGGGAATTTTAGCTTTTACTATGGTTCAGTTGATTAGTATTGAGAAGGGATAAGCAATAGCATCAGCTGATTTTTGTAGGTACTCGGCAGGGAGTTGATCAGCAGAAAGTATAGTGGGTTTTAACTTTTTGATCAAGGTACGGATAAGTGAAGTGGCGACTGGTTGGAAGCTGAACGTGAGTAGGTTTCTAGGGGTGCTACTTTCAGGACCAGGGGAGCTAGGAGGTAGTTGGCTAGCTAGGGCTTGATTTGTCTCAGTAAAGAATTGATTAAAACTATCAGAAACATCTTCAGGGGTTTTATCAATAGTAGCAGCAGGGATTGGGGCTGAAGTTTGTCCGGGATGTAGTAGATTATTTAAACCTGCCCAAAACTTCTGTGGGTTATTTTGATTTACTCTCTGCAAATTACAGTAGTATTGATTTTTGTGTTGTAAAATTGATTTTTTGGTTTCGTTCCTGGATTGCTTGTATTTAATGTGATCTTGAGGGTCTTTAGAAGAATGCCATAAAGCCCATGCTTTGTTTCTAAGGGTAATTTTGAGTTTAGACTCTATAGAAAGCCATGGTGCAGTTTTTGCCTTGGTTCTCTTTGAATGAACAGGTGCATGCAAATCAAGGATCTCAAAGAATTTGTTGTTAAAGTATGCTACTGCTTCCTCTAATTGGAGGTGTTTTAGAATAGACCAATTACATGAGTTTAGTTCTTGTTGGAATTTGGCAGGGTCAAAGTTTTTATTGTTTCTAACCTTTCTGAGTAAGGGTTGTTGGGAATTAATGGTTTTGTGCTTAATTACATATGTGAGAAGGTGATCGCTTAGGCCATTAAGGAGGGTACCAGAGGTGTACAGTTGGCGGTGACTGTTTATGAGTACCCAGTCAAGTATACTTTCTTTTTGGTTGGGTTTACCTATCCTGGTAGGTGTGGATATGATTTGTGTAAATGCATGCAGGTTAATATGGGTGGTTGGGGATTCTGAGGAACAGGTGCCCCAGACTATGTTAAAGTCTCCAAGTAGTAGGGTTTCTTGGGGGTAGTGACATGATAGCCAGTGCAGGATATCTTCAAATGTAGATATATTGTTACCTGCGGGAATGTACATACAGATGATATTAATGCATTTATTTTTATTAAGTTGCAATTTAGTGGCAAGAATCTCTGAGTTATTAATCTGAGGAGGTTGTATTACATCTATGGTGACATTCAACTCAGATTTATAGAGTACAGCTACTCCACCCCCCTTCCTCGAAGCACGATCCAGCCTGTGTATGTTGTACCCAGGTGGTAACACTTCATTGTCTTTAGTGTTAGGTTTTAACCAGGTTTCAGATAAACAGAGAATCTCAGGGGAGTGGACATCCAGAAGTGCATGCAATTCATGTTCCTTGTTATTAATGCTTCTAATATTGCAATGACAGACTAGGAAATAGTTAGTTGGCATATTAATTGCAGGTTTGTAGCTTAGATTGCAAGTAGAGGGGGTATATGTATCTGAAGTGAGTGGGCCAGGGTTCGGGTGAATATCACCACCAAGTATTAGGTTGAGTCTATACTTGGTGATGAACTTCAGGAATTTGTTTATTAGTTTGTGGTAGTGTTTGGATCTAGAGCTAATGTGCCTGGGGTTGAGATGTTGATAGACTGAACAAAATTTTGGATAGGATCTGGTACTGTAAGTATGGTTGAAGGTGGAAGGATTTACAGCTGGGGTGATAGTATGGCCTTTTGGGACCTGAAATCCCATGAGAAACTGGTTTTCGTACAAGGTAAGGAGGTATGGTGTGAACAAGAGGGGTAGTAAAGAGGAGTATATCATTATCTGTGATTCAGCTAGTGAGTTAAGGAACTGTTTTACCTGGTGATGCAACACCAGAAGATAAAGTGGTAAGGTAAAGGTACTGGAAGGGGGGTGGGAGAATGCCAGATGAAAGGTAATAGGTGCTATTAAAATGTAGGTAGTAGAATGGGGGTGGGTGGAATTATCCCAGATGAAAGCAGATAGGATCTAGAAAGTGAGGGAGTGTCTATAGTACTATAAATTTAGAGTTACTGGGGCGGGAGGGAATTGGGGGCAGGGAGGGGGGCGAAGAGAGCCCGAGCGTAGCGAGGGCGAATTTAGTGGGGCTATTGCAGTTTACAAGGATTCCTAAGGTGTCCTAAAGCTATAAGGTAAGTTTTACAGCTCTTAATGCAAGAGTCAATTTACTTCAGTTACAGGGGAAGGAGGCAACCACTCAAGTAGAAACAAAAAGCCCTATGGCTGACCGATATGGTGACCTGCTTAATTACAAAGCACTGTAAGTGAAAGCTTAACAAATGTTTTTTGTGTGTGCAACCTACTCTGTTTAAATGTTGAGAGAAACTGATTGCAGTCCCGTAGACACCGTTTTGTAGGAAACTGTAGAGTTCAACTAGGAAAAGAGAAAAGCAGATATTCTAGGGTAAGCATGAAGGCAACAACAGGCAGTTATTATATAATAATGCATTCAGAAAGGTTTGGTAGGGAGTAAAGTAGCATACTTCAGAATGAACTAAGATTTATAGCTAAGAAACCTAAGCAAGAGAGCAATACAGTAAATAAACACTTGCCAGATTTTAAAGATATACTAGAAAAACTAAATCAATTATTCACAATTGTACAACTGGAAAATTGCCAGTAAAAGTAGAAGTAAGTAAAATATAGTTTCTTCTGCAGCAACAGCTCTGAATGATGAGGGAAATTTGAAATTTACAGCCCTACACCTCACAGGGAGGAGTTGACAACATACATTTGTAGAGTAATTTGAGGGTAGATTAATTTACATCACTGTACATGGGGGCAAAAATGTAGAGCTATGTATGGGGCAATGATTTTTTTGCAGGACAAATGACATTTTTTTCTTTTTTTAAGGTGAGAGAGGGATGCTGGGGAAGGGCTGTAGGTTTATTTGGGGATATAGGTTGGGTAGGATAGGTTGTATTTGCAGACAAACAAGACAACAGACAGAGATGGTATATGACACATGAGGTGGGTAAACACCTTGGACGAGGAGGGTGGTTGGGAATCAGAGGCCCATTAGCCCTGAAATGGATACAGTGGGACTGAGATCCCCACCCATGGGCAGTCAACACTGCACCTTCACAGCTCCAAAGGTGGCTGTGCTGGGGGCTGAACAAAAAGAGCAAGTTGCCCCTTGAGTTAGTGTTAGTCTGCCCTCAATCTGGCTCAGCTGTCCATCCAACTCAGAGCAGATGACACTGCACAGCATACCCCTGAACTTTTTTTGAGTGACCGGTTCCTCTCTGCACCCGAGGTGGGACGGGCCCCGCCCCCTGAGGAAGTTCCACCTGAGGGTGGTGCAGGACCAGTGGAGGGGGCAGTTCCAGGTAGGGTCCCACACATGCTGGGGCCTGGTGTCATGGCCAGATGAGGTGGGACAAGTGGATCCACTGGAATCAGCCTTCCCAAATGTGCTATAGTGTTAAGGTTTTACAAAATGTATTGGTTAGTCATTAATAAAACATTTCAAAATTAGTTATAACAGCATGCATGGGTGTTCCAATTAACCAAGAACAGTGCCATTCACACAATTGCATAGCAAAAATAATACATGTATACATGGAATAACAGTCCGAATTTTAACAGCATGCCAGTTAAATGCGTGGCAACAGACAACCAACACTGGTATTTGAACAAGGAATGCTAATATGTGAAAACATATATGAACAATAATAGGACACAAGTCTCAACATTAGATTTTGAGAGCAACAAACCTGTAGTATATGGATAATAATTACTGATGCAGATAAGGGGTGTGGTTGAGAAGAAAAGTATATTAACAACTGTATAGGCTTCTATTTTTCACAACAGTACTGCTCAATACGCTACAGGTATGTCCTCACTTTACATCTACCTGTGACCCATAGCTTCTGTTGCACATACATAACTGTTAAACTGTCAAGCTGGAATGGTATGGGACAAAGTGTGAGTATTCTGCATACATGACTGGAGGGGACTCGTACATGTCAGAGTTACATATATGACTAACAAGGTGTAGCTTGCACTGATGTTGTGAGTGTGCCACTGGCATTCTTCAACAAACATGGGAGGACTTTGGCTGACAAAGTTTGCAGACGACTGCAAACTGGGCGCCATAGTGGAAAGTGCATCGGACACGGATATCCTTCAGAAGGGACTCACGGAAACAGATAGCTGGTGCCAGAGCCATGGCCTGAAAAATGTATAGTCATACTTAAAACAAGGTAACCCCAAGCTACCATATAGGTGGCAATCCACTATGCACAGAAGAGGTTATCAGGGACCTGGGGACCCAGGTTGACAGTGGCCTTTCTTTGACACTCACGTTGCTAAAGTGGTTAGAAAGACCTTCTACATTGCCCACCTGATCATGAAGGATTTACATCCAGATCTAGTGAGGTCATTGTTCCCCTGTACTCTTCACTTATCAGACCAATGATCGAGTACAATGCCCCATGGGATGTATCTCACCGACATCTGCAGCAATTGGAGAGACCCCAAAGTTCCTCACCAAAAGGATAAGGGACTCAAAATCTGTCATATGCTGCCAGATTGAAGAAACTCCATCTCTATTCAGTCGCCGCTGCTCAGAGGTGACATGTGCCTGACATACAAGGCCATGTCCAACCCGAATTAATGGACATGCTCCACCTCAAAAATCCAAATCCACCAAAACCACTAGAGCAAGCGACTTAAACCTTAGCATGGATATAAATAGGATGTGCTGGAGGGATAGATTTATCACTCACAGACTCTATGCTGTGGAATAAAATCCCGGTCCATGTGAGGCAGAGCACCTCGCTGACTCTGTTCAAGAGAAATCTAGACCTGTGGATGGGAGATCGTAGGTTTACCCCGGGAATCATTTCTGTGTCACTGCTGGACAGAGGCACAACAAACTAATGGGCACAGTATTTTTTCATATAAGTGCGAAGCCACAAAAATTTGGGCTAGGCTTATAAATGCCTTAGGGCAGATAGCCTAGTACAAACCTATGAACCTATAACCTATAAGAATCATATCTGTGTCCTAGGTTATTGGCAACAGTGATCACTAGCCATGTCAGCATGACACTTGAGAGACATGTATTGGGAAGAGTACATAGTGTACGTACCTATCCTGCTGTCTTTTGTAGGCATAGGGTTGGACACTGGAACATTTGGACACAAAGTGTATTATTATAAATATCATTCAGCTACTACAATCATTTCTTTACCTGCAAAACCTGTGGAGAAAATGTTTGTTAACACTACCTGACTACTTGTAAACATATTCAGGATTGCTTGTCTGTAAATAATCACACATCTTAGTTCTATTCCCTGGATTCAAACCATGGTCTGTGTGTGCAAAGTGAAGAACATCGCTATGTCTCAACACACTGAGCTACTTGGGAACTGCTGTTTCTTGCTTGACTGATTTATGCCTAATACTCACTTGGTTAGACAGTCTGACTTTGTAATCTGAGTGGAGTGCCACCAAAGACTGTAGTGACAGTTGACATACATGGCTGACAGTTCTTGTACTGTGTATCAATCCTTTGAAAGCAGGTGTACATGTTCAACCCCTACTAGATGTGAATATGTGTGATCTGTATAGAGTAGAGCAGGTTGTTGGGTTTCATACCCAACTTGTATGCATTTGGACATCATATGTTTGCAGTCTCCACCTATTACACTCATACTTGCCTGCATCAGCATAACCATATTCGGGACTACATTTATCTGAAATGCAAAGGTTAACACAAGCAATGCTGCAAGGGACACACTGTAATCCATTACACATTACTAATCAAGGTTCAGGTGTTAGTGCAGGACATATTTCATATTTCATTTATATCTTGTTTTCCACATTCAATTTCTTCAACAACAAATCGGATTAAACACAACAGTTTGTGGTATAAATCTTTATTTGAGTAGCATGACACAGTGTTTTCTTACAGTTGATGTTCTATATTCAGTACTACTGTATATCTTGTAGATCAATATTGGTCTGACAAACTTTTTATTTATTCAGTACACTCAGAACACACTATACCTACTGGCAGTAAACAGTGTACTCCTTCTTCTCTATTACATTACATACTGCAAGATAAATCTGTACTCGCCAGGCTCTGGTTGCAACTTCACCAATATGGCAGTATGGGCCTCAAGATTGCTAGCTCTCTGTTCTGCAGCTGTAGTGAAAAACATTAGGCATACATGTCTCTCATATACTCAGGCTAGATTTTGGTACTAATATGGGTGAGATACTTACTGACCACTGGGGCATCCCCATCTCGAGCTTCTTGGATCCATTGGACCAAGAGCACCCCCTTCCTATGCTTTAGGTTGGCATAATGATGCCATACCTGCTCACCAGTTTGGGGGATTCCAGTAGCACTGGTGAGATCATGTGTCAGATAGTCCCAGGCCTCTGCTTTGTACTGTGAACCCTGGTACTGGCCCTGCAGCAGTCTATGGTCATGGTCTTTACAAGAAGCCCAGCCATGATCCTGGACTCCAAGACACCCAACTCTGCACCCAAAAGCCCACTTCCTCTCCAATGCCAGGTGTAGTTCCTGCAAAGATCAAACTATAACAGTTTCTGGCTGCATTCCCACCTGTGTTCTTTAAATAAGGCCATATTCCCACCCTTTCCATCATTGGACCATTTTTAAAAATGCTGACCATAGCTCAGCAGTGTGCAATCCTGCTAAGCTGAATTGGGCAGTGCTTAAAGGGGAAAAAGCTGACCAGTGCTTAGCTGTGTGCAAATCTGCTCATCTGGGCTGAATACTGCTTAGAATGAGACTTCTAAGCAATGCTCATACCGGCTAAGCAGAGCTTAGCACTGCTAAGCATTCCTCTGTTTTCATTTTAAAAAAATATTTCAGAAATTCAAATGAATTAATCATTACTGACATATTATTAAGTGTATATAATTTACTTTGCATGATGTCCCCTATGTGCTTTCATTACATTATACCTTGGGATGTGACTATACAGTATGGGCCACTTTTGTTTACATGAGATATTTCACATGTTATATTCACTGACACTTCAATTTTGGATCAGCTATACTACCCTGGTTAGCAAATATCAATTACTGCATCATTTAAGAAAAAAAATAACAATGCTTTCCCATGTAAAAATGAAGGGCCTGTCTTAGTACTCAGACTGTGAACTGCTGCATGCAAAGCCAGAACTCTAACCACTACACTATCTCTTTATTAAGAATTTCACCTATACATTTGTATTTAGCTCCTATAAGATGTTTAAGCAATGCTAAGCAAAGCTCTGTAATGCACAAACCCGCTCAGCTATGCTTAAACTTCACTTATAAAGGAAAAAAAATAATACAACCACTTTAATTACATATTTTAATACTAATGCTGATTCATATTTGGTAATGCAGTACCTGTTATTCTATCAACTTTCAAAGTCTGTATGTGCAATATGTTTTATATTTGCCCTATTTTGGGACCTTTGTCCCACATTTATTTCATGGCTTTACCAGATTACTTGGTGGAAGAGGGTTGAGGTGTGTGCATACCTCTCAAATGTCCCAATTTTCACAGACTGTCCAGATGTTTGGCTCATATTTTTGTTTTGTTCCTCATAAAATTTGTGGTTTTCTGCAACTCAATGGGATGATCTTAGGATTGAAGTCACTACATAATGGCATACATTTGAGTTTCAGACTTCTAATCCTTCAGAAAATGTATGTTAAAACACTGTTACTCTATCAATGTTCTAAGTGTATAACAGCTGTACTTAAGATATATCCCTATTTTTGGACCTTTGTCTCCCCATTTTATTGCCCTTTGTCTGGATGTATGGCACTAAGAGGTTCACAGGTATGGCTGTGTGTCTGAGAACACACTTGTACTGTAAAGTGCCATATGGCACTTTAACAATGCAGAGGTGTGCTACAGTTCCTGCAACACACCCCCTGCATTACTTCCTATTGACAATCCTGCTTTCATTGCCTGTGCTTAAACATTTGACTATCAATGACTTGAATGATTTTTATATGGTTTTGTTATATTGACCACGTTTATCTGCTTTTGGTGTTTTTTTTCTGCTTAGTTGCTGTATATTCTTGCGTCTGCCATTGATCTCCTTCTTCCTGTAGTTTATACGTTTCTTTAGAGGAGGGGTGAATGCATATGTGATATTATTTAGACTGCTTTGTTTCTATAATGTTACTCACTGACTGCAAACTATGTATGTTGGTCCATAAGTATAACCTTGTGTTAGAAATATATTAGTTATATTTAATGACATTCTGCATAAGTATCTTTGATTTTCACTTAATGCTTAGTTCTATTTATGTATTTCTTCATGATGGGTTGATCACAATACATTCATGTCTGCTCCTGAGCATGTGGTTGTCTTTGTCTGATACACAATAAACAAAGTCTGTCTTGTTTCTATGCATCAGTGTTACTGTGTGTATCTGTTCAGCTCTTATGTTAATTAAGTGCTTAATGTATTGCAATTCATTGCCTCTTAGTTAGTGCCATGGCATACTGTTACCTCCTCTGTTTGGCATTATCATCCCCTACTTCTTGTTCATCATCTCTTTTATCTACTGCTACCTGTTGTGCTGGAAAGTTGTCCTTGTCATGTGGCACTATGATGTAAAAGTATAACGACATGTAAGATGGCAAACACCAACAGTATTTTGGCAATGGAGATCATATTGAAGGACATGTATAGATTTTTCTAGACAGCAGAACCATAATTAGAGCAGCAAATACATGCTCTATGATATTTCTAATTTCTACATATGTCTTGCTCCAATCTTGCTTAACAGAGTTGTGTGAGTTTCTTATAGGAGTTATGCTATAAGGTTCTAGGGCTTATCATTGATCTCCTATTAGATACCATTGTGGCAAGTCACCCCTTGCAGTCCTAGGTATAGGTTACAGGTGTGCCAGATGTGGAGTTACAGAAACTGCCTGGCTCCTCCACTCACGTATTATAGATGATTCCACGTACATTATAGACCACCGAAGTGTTGATGGGGTTATATTGTTTTTCTTCACATATCTCCTTCCTAGTTCACAGGTATAGATTTTATTTAAATCTGGATGCAGTCTATGGGCCCCAGTGCCTCAGAAAAATTAACTATGGTATAAAAGGTTTACACTGTGCTAGCTATCTCTCTGGAGTATGTTGACACCAGACATGCTTCCCAACATGTAGAAGCATTCCATTGAGGATGTTGTAGAGAAATTCTTAGGTAGAGGCCTGTCACACCCTCACTGTATCCCCTGTAGGTTTGCCAAAAAATCCTTGTAGCTAGAATCTGTAAAGCTACATATACCTTGATATTCACAGTAATGAGTTCTCAGATGTCTACTATTGCTTGTATGGTTTCACTTTCCACACTGTTGTAGTGAAGTGTCTCTAGTTCATGAAGCCCATGGTAGGATAACAATGGTCAAAAGCCCTGTGACTTTGAAGGCAGTGAATGGCAGCAGCAGCATCTTGTATGAGAGTCTATTGCAGACACAGGTTTACAATAGTCAATGCAAACCCTAACATCCTTTAAAAGATTCCTGTGGCTGTATTCCACATTGTGTTGTCATGTTGGCACAGGTTTCATGCATTTTTTTGAAATTGCATCACTATCTTTTCTGCTTCATTAGTATACATCATGACTGATTTATATGATCATAAGAATACTCAGCTGCTAGTGCTTCTTTTGCTGTTAGCCAAAACATGGCCAGATGTTTCCTTAATCAAAATTCCCTGCTCATTGCTGCTCATCTTACACACAAGCATAGCACAATGGGCAGGCATTCATGAATCCGGGCCTACGTCTTTCTTTTGACAAAAACATCATCTAATTGGAGATTGGTTATTTGCAAATTCCATTCTCTTTACATGGATTCAAGAGAGACTCAGGTAGTAAGTTAATGTTGGAATTATTTTTTTTTCACAACAACAAAGTTACTTATCAACATTTTTTTTATTATTTATTTATTTGTTTGTTTATATATGTATGTATTTATATATTTATTTAATTTTATTCATTTATTTATTTAATTTATTTATTTTTGTTTTTGATGCCAGTGTAGTATTTGCTTAAGATCTTGTGCCATTCCCGTTTGTATTTTAGAAACATTTTTCTTACTTTACAGGTTTATGCAAAACATTGAATCTTTCAGTATTCTGAAGAAGTCAGCATTGGAGGCTGACGGAAAGCACTTAAATAAATTTTATTTATTTTCACAACAGTTTGTATTTGCTATTTGCTGTCTGGACTTATCTCCTACCCGTATTTTCCTGTTACTCATTCTCTAATAATGACATAGCGGTAGACTTACTGCATTTCTTATTGCTCTGTGGAAAACAGCTTATCTGCTTAATGTTTGTTTTGATGCATTATATTGCTGGGCAATAATGTGGGCTTCATATCCTTCTTGCTAAGATGCAGATTATTTCTCAACTATGTTGCTGTTCTTTATAAAATATTTATCTCTACTGAATGCTGATAAAATGAATTTGCTACATTGGGCCAATGCTGATTTAAACACCTTACTGCAGCAATTACAAGACACATGTTATACTGTTGCATAATGTTAATATTTTTTTATAATTTATATTTTATTTTTATTTTTTTTATTTTATTTGCAGTTGGTTTACCAGGATAGTCCATTGGGCCAAAATGAACCCATTTTCAATGGAGTCCTGGGGAGAAAAGCTCCAGACAATATAGATTACAGTAGGTATTAGACATACTTAAACATTATTAAAGTCACAGTAAGCAAATACAAATGCAATGCACAACAATTACAATTAATGTAAGTGTTAAAAAACTGATGGCAGATTATAAGGGATTATACATAAAAAAATATAAAGAAAAATAAAGAAAAATAAGTGCTGCTACCGTCTAAAGGTTGTAATTCCCAATGAGAAAAGTATCAAAACCAAAACTGGACACAACCACCACAATGTTATAAAACCAGTATTTAATGTCGAAGTAAAACAGAATGAGATAAAATAAGCGCTTTCACATGCTACACAGGCATGTTTCTTCAGATTTCACAAACACATTTTCAAACAGTTCTTAAGTACTAACTGCACAACCAAATAATTGAATAATGGATACAATAATTGAATTCAATAATTGATTGATTGAGCAAGCAATATTTTAAGGCAGCCAGCTCCTGGTTGAAAGCCAGATATAGAGTGAATCATATATAATGAAATGTGTGTATGTGTATCCTGAATACAAAAAAATACAATGTGATAAGTAGTATAAAGTAATAATAATTGACTAACTAAAAATTAATAATTTAAACAAAAGACAATTTGCAACATCATATTACACTATCTGATGTAAAAATATATGAAATATATCAAAACACTATTTACTAAAATGCGTTTACTAATGTACATCTACACCCAGGGTATAAATTTGGGCCCTTAAGCATGTCCAGTGCTTATAATTCATTACCTCTTAAAACATTAATGGAGGGAATATTAATAATAATATATAGTATGTAGTACAAAAATACAATATATATATATATATATATATATATATATATATATATATATATATATATATATGTGGTTGAATCCAAAAATACATCTAAATATGTGCATCCAGTATTGGTTTAATGCTAATAGACTGGTTGAGCCCTGGTTCTACATGTGCTCTCATTCTAAAGATCCATTCAAGCTCAACTGATTCTAAGTGATTCAGGTTACTGCCCCCTCGTTTATTCTGCAATATCATCTGTAACACCCTGAACCTAAAAGTATGACCTACATTTAAACTAACATGTCTGGCCAACGCGTTCTGGTTGTTCATTTTCCTGATATCGTATATATGATTATATATTCTGTCTTTTAACCTCCTCGCTGTCATGCCCACATAAAACCCTGTACATTTTGTGCATGTAGCTAAATAAATTAGATTCTTACTATCGCATGTAGCATAAAACTTAGGTTTAAATTCAAGCATCATGGTAGGGTGAACAAAATGTTGTTTGAATGTTATATATCTACACATGTTACATCTCCTAAAGCAAAAAGTACCCATTTTATTTATACTTAATCTATTGATTCTATCTTTTGTGTGTTCCTTACATAATAGTCTTTTTAAATTCTTACTATTTCTATAGTTGAATCTTGGTTTATGTCCCACTATATTCAACGTTTTAGCATCTATGGTGAGTACACTCCAATGTTTGCTTATTATGTCCACCACTTTCCTGTTGACATTAGTGTATCTCGTAATAAACGGGGTTATAATATCATAACTACCTCTTGATCTATTATTCGCATGATTCATGGTGATTTTAGTATTCTCATTTATATTATCCATAATGGAGCATCTAACTTTATTTATCATAGAATCATTATATCCCCTGTCTAAAAACAGGGTGTGTAGATCATCAAGCTGTCTCTGTAGGTCAGAATTCTCTTTACATAACCTATATATTCTGACAAACTGTCCTTTTACCACATTAGGAAAGACATGTCTAGGGTGCATGCTACTATAATATAAAAGTGTATTCCTCCAACAAGGTTTTCTATATAGACTCATGGAGAAACCACCATCCATCATCCTGGTTATTTTAACACCCAAAAAACATACTTCTCTTGCAGAGATTTCTGAGGTAAATCTCAAAAAATCAGTAGTCGACTCCAAGAAACTGATAAACTCTAAGAGATCCATCTCAGTTCCTTTCCAAAATAGTACTATGTCATCAACAAATCTTTTATATACTAGCACTTGTTGGTAATATATGCTACTAAATAAAAACTCCCTCTCCCAATAATGTACCACTAAATTCGCGTAAGAGTTGGCACAGGGGGTGCCCATTGCTTTTGTGCATAAAGTTTATCACGATATATAAACACATTATTGTTGAGGATGGTATCGAATAAAGTACATACCAATAACTCTTGTTCATTCATTACCCCTTCTGTTATTGATAGCATACTCCTAACTGCTTCTATGCCATAGTCATTGGGGATTGCTGTAAATAAGCTCCTTACATCTAAAGTTACCATTAAGTAAGAAGTATCTTTAAATTTATCCTTGATGGTTGATATATCATGGATTAGCTGGTAGCTATCTTTTAAGATGCTCGGAATGTTACGAACAATAGGTCCTAGTATGCTCTCTAGATATTGTGATATCCTTTCAGTCACCCAGCCCTCACCTGCTACAATAGGTCTCATGGGGAGGGGAAAAACATCTTTATGTATTTTGGGAAGGCCCTTAATACATGGTATTGTGGGAAATTCAACCAGAAAAAAATCATATAGCTTCTTGGTGACCTGCCTGCACATCAATAGATCATAAATATCATCATATACTTTGTTAATGATTTTCATGAGTGATCCAAAACCTATCTCTACATAAGTATTAATATCACATAGCAAAGTCAACATTGCATGGTCATAATCTACATCATCCATTACCACTATCCCTCCCCCTTTATCAGCAGGTTTTATTACTATGTCATTATTAGAAGTTAGGTTACTCAAAGAGCTTCTCTCTTCTTGGCTTAAATTAAAGTACATGCATCTAGGTCCTTGTTTTGAAAAATATGCATAGAAATCATTCTCACATAGATTAATATAACATTCAACATTAGTTGGTATTTGTGGACAAAAAGAACTTTTACGTTTAAAACGATCTATCAAACAATCGTTATTATTCTTATTGTTAGCGTGCATTAACTTTAATACCACTGAGAGACCAAAAAGTCTGAGATCGACTAAAAGTTCGCTGAGTTTACTTGCCTGAGAAGGAATAAAAGACAGTCCCTTATTTAAAAGGGAATAGTCAGCAGTAGTAAGATCAAGTCGTGAAAATTTGTAGACCAGCTGGTTCAACTTTGTAACCTTCGTCTTACGCCGAAGTTGTCCCCTGAAAACTTGCGTTTCTGACGACCACGACTGTATGATCTGTCCTTTCTCTGTCGTGGAACTTCAGCGGTAATGGAAAAAAATCTTCCGGCTTCCTAGATGATACCTTCGGTCTTGCCCCTGGTCCTTCACTGTCTCTCGACTCCATTAGGGCCTCTTGGTTACAGGGAAGAGCAGAGGATGCAACATCATCACGTTGCTCTTTTGATGATGTAATCACGTCAATACTGTGTGAGCCTTTACTTTCCTCATTGCAAACAGCAGTTGAGACTGTTTCTGTTGTTATATAAAGTTCATAGACATATGCCTTTTCTTTATCTAAAGTTTGGGGAACATCATTATTGTCCGATGTTTGCCCTGAATGTTGATTGTATTTGAGCCAAACAAACACCTGACCAAGCAGAAAATCCTTGCAATCACGTTGCAGCTTACGATATTTGACTTGCTGTAACCTGTCACTATATAATGTGACCTGAGTATAAATGCTGTCAATTCTTTTCTCAAACATCACTCCCTTGAAGCGGTGTTGTAAATCTCTATTCAGAGACTCTACTTTTTGTGTAAGTTCCACTTCAATAGGGGAGAAATATTCAATCAATAATTTTATATAATTAAAGATTAATTCTAGATTTAATTTCTGCCATCTCTTCAACAGTTTGGGATGATTATTACCATAAGTAGGCATGCATAAAATTCTCATGCCTCTGGGTACAATACGAAAATGAAGGCATGCCTCCATATGCCTTCTCTGCCATAATAACCTTTGCAATTTGTACAGATCATTCTCCACCTCTCTAAGCAAGTCATTAAACTCTCTCAAATTATCCACAGTACCTGCAGTAGTCGGCATTGATAAATGATGTAGCTCTAAGCCCAGCAAGGGATTATTCTGCATTTTTACAATGTTGTTCCACCTTGAACTCCTGGAGGCATTGTCAGGATTAAAGTCCAATTCTATAGCTGTGCTTTCCATCGTGTGAAAGTAGCCAGCACAGAAACAGGAACCAAGATAAAGAAAAATAAGTGCTGCTACCATCTAAAGGTTGTAATTCCCAATGAGAAAAGTATCAAAACCAAAACTGGACACAACCACCACGATGTTATAAAACCAGTATTTAATGTCGAAGTAAAACAGAATGAGATAAAATAAGCGCTTTCACATGCTACACAGGCATGCTTCTTCAGATTTCACAAACACATTTTCAAACAGCTCTTAAGTACTAACTGCACAACCAAATAATTGAATAATGGATACAATAATTGAATTCAATAATTGATTGATTGAGCAAACAATATTTTAAGGCAACCAGCTCCTGGTTGAAAGCCAGATATAGAGTGAATCATATATAATGAAATGTGTGTATGTGTATCCTGAATACAAAAAAATACAATGTGATAAGTAGTATAAAGTAATAATAATTGACTAACTAAAAATTAGGTAGGTAGGTATTAGACATACTTAAACATTATTAAAGTCACAGTAGGCAAATACAAATGCAACGCACAACAATTACAATTAATGTAAGTGTTAAAAAACTGATGGCAGATTATAATGGATTATACATAAATTCAAAATTCTACTAAAGTTATTTTATAAAGAGAGTTCAACATATGAGAGTGTAGAGTATTCTTACATATTCAGTAGTAATAAACAGGGAAGTGGGAGTTATAGGTTCATAGGTTAGTACTAAGCTAACTGCCCTTGCGAGCCATTTTAAGCCTAGCCAATTATCTCTTGTGAGACTCAAACCCTGCATCTTGTGTTTGTAAGGCAAACACCTTAACCATTTGGCCACCCTGGATAATGAGAGAGAGAAATCAAGGGTGTAAGCAGGAGTAGGAGGAAATGGGTATATTCAATGTAGTTAAGTAGGTTGGGAGCAAGAGCATTCCCACTGGGAAAGTAGATGTGGGATTGGTACAAGGTGTGTTTTATCTCTCATTGTAGTGTGAAGCAAATTTAATTCACTGATGATCAGCTTTCAGATGAAAATATTGAAAATTATATTGATAAAAAATACAGAACTTTTATATCTTGAGATCCATTATAACAGTGTTACAGTTTTCCCTTCCACTTTGCAAATACAAACAAATCAGCCAATCTTTTAGTATGGAAACTACATAAGAAAGCATTGCACTTTGGTAAAAAGCAACATGAGCATGCTGAAAAACATGACACGATAATCCAGTAAAAATACTTTATAATGTGTTTGCAATCTTGTTTATCAAAGGGGCTAGCACCACTTTGCTGACTCACACTTTCCATCTTTAAAACTAGTCAACAGTGGTGTTTAAAGGTAAGCAGTCTCATTACTAAATGAATTAATGATAACATTACAAAGCAAAATGATTCATTTAGGTGATAACTCTTAACCTGGCATAAGATGACATTACAAAAGTCACTTAGTGTGATTCAACAAACGATATGTCACATTTTAGTTATTAACCATAACAATATATTTCTGTTGTTACATTCATTTTCTGCTCCCCTTATTTACCCAGTGTAGCACATCCAGTACTAGGCCACTCCATGCTGATTGGACATAACTCTGTATACCAGCTGGGGCCAGTGTGGAAATTAAGGGCAGCATGGAGGTCTGCTACTTATGAACTTTTGGGAGAGTATTCTTATGGCCTATCCCAATTTAATCACCTCCCCAGTGCATGTGTCCTGACTTTCCCCTGGAATGAAGAGACTCCACCCTTTGGCACAGAGCTGATATCAGCAAACCATCCCACCCCTTGATAGAAGCACCTCATGCCTGGCTTCCAAGCCTCCACCAGGAAGCAGCATCAAACTGTGTGCACATGCACATGTCATCCATCACCAGGATGGGATCACACATTCTATGAGCCTGCACCTCAGATGCCCAAGCTATTAAGTAAACTAGGGTCACCTGGGCAGTAACAAGGGGTCTTTCACTCTATGCCATGGTGCTGGCATGTTAATTCTAGAAATTTATTTTTGAGATAAGCAACCTCAATCTTAAACTTAAACCTCTTGCAAATGCCCATCACATCATGCATTCTGTAGTGATTTGGTATGGCATACTAGAATCAGTGGTTCTACTAAATACGTTGAACTAAATGCAAGAAACATTTGTTTGGATTATTGAAATTATACAAAGCAAAGCCATAACACAGACTATTTCTGAGGATTACCAATTCTTAGCCTTGTTCATTTTATTGTATTGCTTTCTGGACCTTATACAGAACTAGGTAACACACTGATGAATCATTTAACACTGCTGCCTCTTAGAGCTTGTTTATCTGGCCTGATTCCCATCAGTGGTGCTTATTTTACATTGTCTACACTTCCAATGTGAGTCCATAGCACAATTCGTGTGCTTTTGCAGTTTTGTCTCATATCTCATGGAAGTGGTAGTGTATGAATTGTTCTAAATTTTGGCGTGTGTGTGTATTTATGTGTACGTGTGTGTGTGTGTGTGTGTGTGTGTGTGTGTGTGTGTGTGTGTGTGTGTGTGTGTGTGTGTGTGTGTGTGTGTGTGTTCATGCTCAATGCCTACACGTGTACACCTTGCAGAGACTGATGACTTAACCAGGGTTTTATCTTATACCTAATGCTTGCCATGACTGACTCCAGCTCCCATAATACCTTAATTTGGATAAAGTATGCATTTGGAAAGTAATGACTGTATTATGCAGAAATAGTACATTTTTTCTTTTTTTTTTAGGTAATATGTTTGTCATCAGTCTTTCTGCAGCAGATGTCCTTGGTGCTGTTTATCCATACCCGTTGATTATTGCATCTATTTTACAAAACCAGTGGCAATTTGGAGAACTACAATGCCAGATTTCAGCATTCATTCAAGGTTTGAGTTTCAATGCTTCTCTCTATAACATCATGGTGATAGCAATCAATCGCTGCTGCTGCATTTGCCATGGGATGAAATATGACAAGATATTCACCATGAGGAACACCTACTGCTATATATTCCTTACATGGGCAATCAGCTTTAGTTTAGTTTTACCATTTCCCTTATTGGGAGCTTTACAGTATAATCCACATGTTTACATCTGTACATTCATATCCAGTGTAAACAAAGTGTTTACTACTGGTATTACAATCTGTCTTTTCATTTTACCAGTAAGTATTGTAATCTTGTGCTATGCAAGTATCTGGATTACTGTATTACAGGTCAAATACAGAATCAAGAGAGATAGCAAGCAAACTCTCCAGCCATCAGATATGAGGAACTTTTTGACAATGTTTGCAGTATTTGTGGTTTTTGCAGTTTGCTGGGCCCCATTCGCAATCCCTGGCTTGATTGCTGTTTTCAGCCCTCCAGGAAAGGCACCAAATTTCCCAGACTGGTTGTTTGTTCTTGGTTTCTTTAGTGCATGCTTCAACAGTTGCCTTAATGGTATTGTATATGGGGTTTTCAATAAGAATTTTCGGCAAGAATACAAACAAATATTGTGGCATCTGTTGACATTTATAATAAGAGCCATAAACTGAATGTGCAGAGGAAAGGAGACTACTCAAGGCTGATTATGTTTTACATTAAAAATGATGAACAAATGTTCTAAAACACACTTAAAATAGGAAGTAAAGTGGAAATTTGTTGTAAGAAAGTAGTTTGAAACTTCTTAATAATCCTGACAAGGAAAATGTCCTAAAGCTAGTAAAAGCCTTTAACTGCTAAAGCAACAATACACCTGCAACAAAAAGAAACAAACATTTGACTAACTGTAACTCTTTCACTTATTTGGTGAAAAAAAGCATGTTACAGTAAGCTGCCCATTAACCAAAATCAACAAGATTCAGTACATCTGTCTAATAGGGTAATTTCTATGGAAATCTATATATAGACATATATATGTGTAGGTATTTAGTTCTTTAGTGATAAAATACTTTTGCTGCTTTCCTTTAGATTTCTTCAATAATTATGTAAAAAACATAAATAAAAATATAAAAATCTACTCAAAAGTATGTTTAATCATTATGTGTGGTATTGCTCATATTTAAATTAAAATATATTTTTCCTGGATTTTTTCTGCTTATTCTACATGCAACTATCTGCCCTGATAAGCTTCTTCAGTTCTTTCTAGATGCAAAAGATACTGGGTCATTGATTCAGACAGTGCCCATTTTAGTATATACCTTAAGTACGAACAAAACACTGAGCCATTTCAGAGGAGACCAATGCTTCTTGTATCTGCTATCATTTTGTTCTGCTATACCACCAATATATTTAGTTGATAAGTTTTTTACTTTATCAGCACATGCTGCAGTGACTGGCATTGTTAGCTGATAGCAAAGGTTTCCCTAGTTTAGTTTTCATCTGGGATGCTTTGACACCCGTGCACTGGCCCAGCAATCAAGGAGCCTCAATCCTCACCACTGATACCAGAGAGGGGCGTCCATATAGCAAAAGGATAACAAATACACACACAGTAAAGTACAATTTCCCTTAAGAGCACAGAGAGATCACCATCAGTCTGGGGCTGGTTTCTCCCTTTTTCTCCAGGTCCCAGATAAGACTCTCCACTGGCACAGCTATAGGGTCTAGATCTCAGCCTAGTAGGCAAGTTAAAGCCTCCAGCACCCTCTCTGCCCAACCATTGCTTCATGTCCCTGCCTGCGTAGCTGACACACACACACACACACACAGACAAACACACACACACACACACACACACACACACACACACACACACACACACACACACACACACACACACACACTTTGAGATAAGAGTTTATACAGCCACACAGACACTCCTGGGGAAGGCTGGCACAGGTTCTCCAGCTGTGCCCCTTTTACCCGGACTATACGGTAGAAATCACTGCCACCACCCAGCTAATATTTATCATCTACTCAAAGGCCCTTATGAAAGGGTGTCCAATTATACCGTGCAATATTATTATCCAAATGGTAAGTGTGAGTGAACAATTAAAACTTATTTGGAGCGACTTAGTACAGTATCACTATATACATGCAATGTACTATTAGAGCTTAAATTATCTCTACACAAAACAGCCACAGTTGAAAGATTAAAAAATATTTAATAATAATAGCACAAGACAATACTTCTTACTACACAGTGCCAGTCAAAAGAGTTCAGAGATCACAGAGAAATATTTAAAATAATACAGTAGAAAAGTTCTGATATCACAGAAAAACAAACTAGTCTAATCTTCTTTTCCTAACTATGTCCAAGAGAAAACACATTTCTAATATCCTACTTACATATAGACACAGGCAGAGTAGTGAGTTGGATGTTCTCAAGAAAAATGCTCAAATGTTCTCATTCTTTCTGTCCTTAAATTGATAGCACAGTACAACTGATTCATTTCAGATTACATTATTTATTTCTGGTTTCCAGGCTAACAGACTCTCAGAGGTCAATAGCCCCTTTGATCTTGCAGCTTATCAGGAGCCAGAGCAATAAAAGAAATTATACATGCAAATTCTAGCCATTAACTCTGGCCTCAAAACAATAGGCAGAATTCCTTAATCCAGGCATATTGGCTCTAAGCCCTGAGTTTAAAGACCATCATGAAAGGCTTGACTTATCAGCTTTCTTACAGCAGAGGGCACTGTTGTTACATTTTTATCAGTTCCACATTTAACACCATTTTTTCCCATTTAAGAGAACATGCCTGTGGTTTATATTAATATTTACAAATTACAGAATTATCTACAAAACTCTATCTGGCTAGGCTGGCAGCCTTCAACTATCTTCACACATCTCCACCCCCCCCCCACCGGGGAACTAAAGCTAGTTTTTCAAGTGACCCTTGATAAACATTGCTTGAGAGGGTTAGGTCTATCAGAATGTATCTTACCCCATTCCATGTCTTGAGAGCCCATCTGCATTGGCTTTCCAAATCCCACCGTGGTGCTGCACTAACATATCATATGCTTGCAACCCTAGGCTCCATCTTAGCAACTTGGCATTTTGCTGGCTGGCTCTGTGTAACCATGTTAGAGGGTTGTGATCTGTCACTACAGTGAATTTTTTTCCATACAGATAAGGCTGAAGTTTCTGCAGTGCCCACGCTATGGCTAGACATTCCTTTTCTACAGCTGCATAGCATTTCTCCCTGGATTGGAGCCTATGACTGAGATAAACCACTGTGTGCTCTTCTCCCTCTGAAGAAATCTGGTTAAGTACAGCCCCCACCCCATGGTTCAAAGCATCCACCTGCACAATAAATTCTTTGCTATAATCTGGACTGGCTAACACAGGGGTCCTCCCAAAGCTTCCTTAAGTTCTTGGAAAGCCTCCTCACATGCTGGGGTCTATACTACATTATCTGGCCTGTTCTTCCTTGTCAGGTCTGTGAGGGGAACAGCTATGGTACTATAACTGGGGACAAACTTTCTGTAGTACCCTGCTGTCCCTAAGAATGCCCTCACCTGCTTTTTGGTAACAGGTGCAGGCCATGCCTGAATGGCTTCTACTTTGGCAACTTCTGGCCTGATCTTACCCCTCCCCACTCTATGTCCCAGATAGGAGACCTCTGCCATACCCACCTGACATTTGCTCGGCTTAATGATCAACCCTGCCCTCTGTAGGCTGCCCAGCACCTCCCTGACATGTTGAGGGTGCTCCTGCCAGGATTGGTTATAGATGGCAATATCATCCACGTAAGCAAGGGCAAACCCTCCTGCGCCTGCAAGTATATAATCAACCAGCCTCTGGAAAGTCACTGGGGCATTTTTCATCCCAAAGGCCATCTTTGTGAACTCATACAAGCCAAAAGGAGTCACAAAGGCTGACCTGTCTAGCACTGGGAGTAACCCTTGGTAAGATCAATGGTTGTAAGATACTTAGCCCCACCCAGCTGCTCTAGGACCTCATCTGTCCTAGGCATAGAGTGAGCATCTGACTCTCTGCGACTATTTAATTTCCTGTAGTCCATGCAGAACCTGGTGCTGCCATCCTTCTTTAGCACCAGTACCACTGGAGAGGCCCAGGGACTGTTGGACTCTTGAATCACCCCTTGTTCCAACATATTCTGTATCTCCTCCATCAGAGTCTGTTTGACTCTCTCAGGCACCCTATAAAGGGCCTGCCTACTAGGCCTTTGTGGTCCTGTATCTACCTAGTGCTGCACCAGGTGGGTGCACCCTGGTTTTCCAGTGAACATGTCCCCAAACTCCTGTAACACTGCTCAGATTTCTCAGTCCGAGCCTCACTGAGGAGATGAATCACCATATCTCCATCAGACCCCACCTGCAATCCACTGCAAATGCTCAGCACAAGGGCTTCCCTGTCATGGTAAGGTTTCATCATGTTAACATGGTACAATTTGTGCCCCTGCCTCCTGCCTAGCAGTTCCACCATGTAGTTAACATCACTTACCTTTCTTATCACCTTGTAGGGTCCATCCCAAGCTGCTTGCAGCTTCTTGTGTCTAACATGAATGAGAACTATTACCTGCTGCTCCACAGCATACTCTCTCTAGCTTAAAGATTCCTGCCATACCACACCTTTTTCTGTTGTTGGGTTACTGCCAGATTCCCCTGGGCCAAACCCATAATTTCCCTGAGCCTTGTCCTGAGGTTTAGGACATATGCCACAATAGACTCCTTGTGTGATTCACACTCACTTCCCCACTCATCTCGAATTAAATCTAGAGGTCCCCTCACCCTATGCCCATACAGCAACTCAAAGGGTGAAAGACCAGTGAATTCCTGGGGAACATCTCTGTAAGCAAACAAAATAGGGGGCAAATATTTGTCCCATTCCCTCTGAAACTGGTCTTCAAATGCATGTAGCATGGACTTGATCACAGAGTTTAACCTCTCAACCAGACCATTAGTCTGGGGATGGTAGGGGGTGGTCTTCGGTGCTTCACCGCACAGTACTTCCACAGACAAGCCAGCAGGTCTGACATAAAATTGGCACCTCTGTCAGCCAGTATTTCTTTTGGGAAACCTACCCTGATAAAAATCTCTAACATAGCATTTGCCACCTTTTCTGCCTCAATGGAGGACAGAGCCACTGCCTCAGGATATCGTGTAGCATAATTCACAATGACTAGGATATATTTTTTCCCTGTGAAAGTTGGGTTACTCAGAGGCCCCACAATATCCATAGCTACCCTCTGAAATGGCTCCTCAATCACCGGCAAAGGCATCAAAGAACTCTCACCTTGTCTCCTGCCTTGTCTAGATTTTGGCACTGCTCAAAGGTCCTGCAGTACCCTGTCACATCTCTGGAAATTCCAAGCCAATAGAAGTTCTGCATAATATGTCTCCTTGTACATTTTATGCCCATATGACTTGCAAAGGGAATATCATGGGCTATGGCTAGAAGCGCCATACAGTAGGCTCTAGCCACTACCAACTGCTATATTCTTTCACCTTCTAGCCCTCCCTCAGGGGTCTCTATACAGTAACCCTTTGTCCCAGTATACAGATTCCCCCTTCCCTTGAGAATCAGGTGCCTCCCTCGCTACCTGCCTCAGGCCTTGCAATGTAGGGTCTGAGAGCTGAGCCTGTCTCAACTCTCTCTTGTAACCATTCCCAGCTCCCCTTCCACAGCAAGTCTGTCATCTTCTGATGGTGGTGCCTCACTAACAACCTGGTTACTACTACTCACCTCTACCTTTGCAGTCCCTCTGTCCAAGGGAACATCAGTACCCACAAGCAGCTGTGGCTCACCTTCAGTCTCACTGCTACAGGGTAGCTCCCCCCCTGAAATAACCACCTCAACAATCCTGCTGTAAGTATGCAGTCTGTCAGGGTCTCCTCCAGGCTACCAGACCCACATGCTTGTCTCCTAGCCTGACTGCGTGTAACTGCATAAACACATGGTACTGTCTCATCCAAATCCTTCCCTATCAGAACATCTGCAGGGTGGTAGTTTGGTACCCTTGTTGTCTCAAGACAACCTACTATTGGCATTTTGTCTTTCCCACTTACTGGCCCTCTCACGTCTTGTTCCCGACCTTGCATCCATGGACATCTGTATGTCACATGGCCTCACTGGTTGCGTTCAAGACATTTAACCCTAGATCCTGGACGTATACCTGGACTAGTGGCTTCCCCTGCTACTGGCAGATTCTGATGGGCAGTCTGTGCTGCCCACAATGGGTTCCTTTAGACCCATGAGCAGTACTGTGGGTCCCTTTCCTGTGCAGGGATGCCCTGCTTGCTACATATAGGTCTCCCTTCTTCCCCAACTCCTCTGAAGTAACACATTGTCTATCAGCTAACCAGATCCTCATTTCCTCAGGCAAAGTGCTAAGGGCTTGTTCCCTCACCAAAATGTCTGCCAGCAATTCAAAAGTGGTAAGCTGACATCCACTCAACCACCTATGAAAATAAGTGCTCACTTCAGCAACATATTCACACACACACTTTCTTCTGCCTTGCATCTATGCTCATAAAACTTTTTCCCATACATTTCAGGTATTAGCTTAAACCATTCTAACAAACAGTTCTTAACCGTAGTATAATTAAAACAGTCAATGTCAGACATTTTAGACAACACAGTTACAGCTTTACCATGGAGTAAGGGGGTTAGTAACCATACCCAGAGCCTTTAGTCAACATCATACTGTTTTCATACCCTCTCAAGCATATGAATGAAACTTTCAAAAGTATCTCCTATTTTAAAATGTGGAAAAAGTTTACTGACCTTTTGTGCTTCTGGGGTCCAGTTACTCCCTTCCCCATTGCCTCTATGACTCTGGCAAAGAGTCAGAATTTCCTTCTCATGCTGCCTCTGCCTCTCCTTTTCCTCAGCTTCCAGGCATAGCAGTTTCTCATTCTCCTTATTCTCTAGATGCCTCAGTCTCTGAACTGCCTCTATTTCCAAATGCCTGGCCACCAACTCAATTCTCTTTTGCTCCAGATGGATTTTTAAGTCCTTTCAGAAAGATTGAGCTGTCCATTCTCTGAGGGTGGTACATCTCCACAGCCAGTCTGATTGTCCACCTGGTTGCTATTTTCTGATGCAGTTGTGATGAAGGGCTGCAATCATGTCTGCCTTAGTCAGGTTTCCATGCACCTGTCCCCTAGCCTGGTACATCTCAGCCAGATGGCTCCTTGTCAGCTTTCAGTACTCCTCTGCTGACATGCTACCTGCATTCCCTGACTAACTAAGCTAACAAAAGAAGTAAAACGATTGTGATCTGAACTCTGATTATTCACTGCCTGGCTGATTTAGAGTGCAAAACACCTTCAGTGATAACTGTTTCCAATCTACAGGAATTCACTCTACCCACACCACTACAAGCCAATTAGTATTTGCCAACCAATTAACATGTGGTGTAGATATCCCACCACTGCCAAACAATTAATATTTGACACCCTTGCACTGGCCCAGCAATCTTGGAGCCTCGATCCTCACCATTAACACCAGTGAGTGATGTCCATATAAGGAAACAATAAATACACACACAGTAAAGTACAAGTTCCCTTAAGAGCATACAGAAATCACCATCAGTCTGGGGGTGGTTTCTCTCTTTCTCTCCAGATCCCCAATAAGGCTCCCCACAGGCACAGTTATTAGTTCCAGATCTCAGCCTAGTGGGCATGCTAAAACCTCCAGCACCCTTTTTGTCCAACCAGAGCTTTGTGTCCCTGACCAAGTAGCTGGCACACACACACTTTGAGATAAGAGTTTATACAACCACACAGACACTTCTGGGGAAGGCTGGCACAGGTTCTCCAGCTGTGCCCCTTTTACCCAGACTATACGGTAGAAATCACTGCCACTACCCAGCTAATATTTATCAGCTACTCAAAGGCCCTTATGAAAGGGTGCCCAATTATTTTGTGCAATATTATTATCCAAATGGTAAGTGCGACTGAACAGTCAAGACTTATTTGGAGTGACTTGGTACAGTATCACTGTATACAAGCAATGCACTCTTAGAGCTTAAATTATCTCTACAGAAAACAGCCATAGTTGAAATGTTTAAAAATATTTAATAATAATAAATAAAAACACACGACAATACTTCTTACTACACAGTGCCAGTCAAGAGTTCAGAGATCACAGAGAAATGTTTAAAATAATACAGTAGAAAAGTTCTGACATCACAGAAAAACAAACTAGTCTAATATTTTTTTCTAGCTATATCTAAGAGAAGAGACATTTCTAAAATCCTACTTACATATAGACACAGACAGAGTGGTGACCTTAAATTGATAACACAGTACCACTGATTCATTTCAGGTTACATAATTTCTTTCTGGTTTCCAGGCTAATAGACTCTCAGAAGTTAATAGCCCCTTTGATCTTGCAGCTGGTCAGGAACTAAAGCAATAAAATAAATTATACATGCAACTTCCAGCCATTAACTCTGGCCTCAAAACAATATGCAGAATTCCTTCATCCAGTCATATCAGCTCCAAGCCCTGAGATCAATGACAGTCATGAAAGGCTTGACTTATCAGATTTCTTACAGCAGAGTGCATTGTTGTTACATTTTTGCAGTTGCACATTTAACACCATTTTTGTCCCATTTAAGAGGACAAGCCAGTGGCTTATATTAATATTTACAAATTATAGAATTATCTACAAAATTATATCTGGCTAGGCTGGTAGCCATCACCTATCTTCACAGATGCCTTCTGTTCGGAGTCAACATGTTCTTCCTCTGTTTGCATGTGCTTTGTCTGGATGTCCTGATTTTCCTTCTACATCCAAAATGTGAGATAGGTGGATTTGTGATTCTAAACTGTCTGTAGGTACATGTGCAATTTGTTTATAATATACAAGGAAGCCCTGGTTATCTATGTGAAATCCCTGCTTGAGTATTAAACTTTGCAGATGGTTGTGACTCCTCATGGGGTTGCTATGACACTGCATGAAATGCCATATCATTGGATGGATGATGGATAATATATGGCTCACAGGAAGTTTTTTTGCATCATATAATTATGTATTTAATAAAATTAACATGCTTACTTCAAGTCAATAGGGGATGGAATAATCATATTTGTTTAATTTATTTCATTGCATTATCTTCCTTTCAATAAGTGTTGTTTTCAATGTAGTATATCATATATACAAAACATCATCCATCAAATAATATATTGTAAATGCACCAGCATTCTCACCCCCAGGCATATATCTTTTAATATCTCAGCCCTCCTTTTTTAAATAAGATCAGAATAACCACTACAGAGACATTAAATAAGATGCAATAATATTGCACAAGGAACTCTTTAAGCTACCGGGGCATTACAATTATTTATTTTTATCATTCTGCTTTTTTATTAATTTTGAATTTACAGTAGATTAACATCAAATTTTAGAACAAAATCAAATCCCAGAACCATGTCAAGAATCTTAAGAAAGTCATATATCATTAAGATACATAAAGGAAGACATGAAGTAGATCACAAATATGCTAAGTTTTGTATCCTGTTGAAAATATCTTTGAACAAAATAGCTACTCCCCACCTAATAAAAGCTGTAGTAGACTATTAATGTATAAATAAAATAATCATATGGTCATACTGATAGGTTGATAAATATAGGACAGGAATTGCCATTCCCTTGTTACAACTCTGAAAGCCAAAATGCACACACATCCTCACAAATACTCATATCTTTTGTCATGCAACAGGAAACAATGATTCTAATGAAACTCACATTCATGCTGGAATCCAAAACATATAGCTACAAAGTGCTTATTGTTAGTGAATTCCATATCTGTCAGTGACCATTCTTTTCCACTGAAATATTTGATGAATTTTGCCAAATAATAATTATTAGGTTAGAAGAATATGTAGTAGAACCTGCTCTAGTTGACTGCAAGAGTGCTACACATCTAAATCGGCTCAGAGTTCTAAACAATGTAGATGTGATCCATCAAACCCTACCAATCAGAATACCAAGCTGCTTTGAAACTATTGCATACAATTCTTCCATAATGGATAACCGATACAAGCATGCATAAATCAGATGCAGATGTCCCATATCATATCAGCTCAGTAAAATGACATTTAACTCATGAGATTAAAAAAAGCAGTTTTTGATCAAATACATGTATCACAGTGACAAGCAGCCCTCATACAGCCTGGATTAAAATTTTCTGCAAATCTTTTGACTATGTTACAATGTTCAGAAGGTGGACTTTGCTTAAGAAAGGTGTTATGGTTGCAGTAAGCAATCTACCAGTATGCAGAGTCTGTGCAACAAAACTCATAGCCAGGTGATACAAGTTGGGCTGTTCATCATCTCATCCCAAACTGGGAGATACTGTATTCCACTAAAATGACACCATCTACTTAGGCAATTATTAGAGTCCCATTATCTTCCCTTTGTATCTGTGCGTAATTCCAGGCAATGGTGGGATCCCATACAGGGCTAACGCCTTACCTGCACTTGACACACAAATGCTGGTGTGTCTCTCTGCCTGTCCTTCTATGTTATAGCAGTGTCATTCGTGTAACAGATAATCCACTCATCGCTGGTACAGGAAGACCAGATGGCTGTAGCTTTGATTCCCACTCCCAGTGACTGGAGTGCTAATACTGCATTGCAGTATTATGGAGGTGCTGCATTCCTGAGTGTGCTGTTCTTTGACAGAGACATTAAAGTGAGGTCCTGTCTGCTTGAGTGGGTTGCACCTCAAGTGGCTGTAAAAGATCCCATGACACCTATCAAAAAAAGTAAGGGACATTTTCTGATGCACTGGCCAAATTTCCCCAAGTTGTAGCAGTAGTATACATACAACCATTGGTCTCCCCTGAAAAGAGGCTTCTAGTCTCGTGTGACTAACCCAGTCAACAAAGCATAACAAAAAATGAATAAATTAAAAAACAAATAAAGCCTTATTGTCATTTACATCTACATGAGCTACCACCTTGTCCTTGTCATACTTGTCCTGGTTGAGGGATTTTTGCAGCCTCCTAATGTCATGGACCATGTCACTGGAAAGGAAGATTACTGCCACCCTGTCTTTGTCCAACCCAGTGAAAGTACAGTCAGGATATATGATTATATACTTACCAATTGCTAGAACAAGTCTACTCAGACACACACACACACACACACACACACACACACACACACACACACACACACACACACACACACACACACACACACACACACACACACACTAGCAGTCTAAGGTTTGCAGTCTTCAGTCTGGTAACTCACAGAGTTATGGGAATATGGTAAAGTTATGTCAGAGGATTAAAGCTGAAACTCCTTAGCCCTGATTCTTGAAGACATGAGCAGTGATGTTTTTACAACCTCAGCATATACTCTTTCACTGAGATCTTGTAAAGGTATGAGTGAGTTATGTGCTGCTTACTGACCATCTGAGTTTGTGAGATGGTGGCCAACAGGTTGTGCATATAATTACCCTTATTATGACTAATGCTGCATGTTCTAGCAAATTAAGCATAAGGCAGTTCCTATACTGCCCCAGAATATAAAGTTCCAAGAAACTGGCAATAAAATAGAAAGAGACAGAGGGCTGTTCTGTGATTGCCAGGTAAGTGGCTTTACTGACTGCATGAGAAATATGTAGAAAAAAAGTTAGTCAGTAGGCAGAAAAGATATTTTGGTTAGAAAAAATGTGCTGTGCAGGAGATGAACTAGCTAAGGCTAACCTGCACTGACACTTATGAAACAACTACATGAACCTGCACCTTAGAACATTACATAATACAATCAAATCCAACAGTGGTGCACAGCCCTGGTTTGGTGCAGCGCTCATATAATAGTAATAGTATAGGTGTCAAAAAGGTACTATAAATTTAACATATTAAGAACTGAGTGTATTACAAAACTAGTTTAGCACAGTACAAAATTATGATAGAACAGGAACAATACACAGATTCCATATAAGAATGGAGTGAGAACTTACAGGTAGTAAAAATTACACAGACTATACTACAGAATGGTTGCCTCAGATGCCAGTATTAGTATGACTGAAGGTTGGCTGGAATAACTCATAGAAGAACATACCTGCTAACCTGTAGACATTCAAAACCCAGGGAAGTAAATAGTGTGGGAAAAAATAGCCAGGGCATTGTTATGGCTAGGCTTGTGTAGGCCCTAGGTCTGATAGCCTAGTACCAACCTATGAACATACGAACCTATGAAAATCTAAGCAAAAATCTAAACAAATGCTCTTTAAAAACAGAAAATATGCCAAAAAAGATGATAGCAGCCAGGTAAGTCTACCACAAGGTGTTTTATTCAAATTCCAAGTAAAATTAAGCGCTTTCGTTTCCCAATCAAAACTTCATCAGAATAAAGTACAAATGCAACCTCACCTATATTTATACCAACCCAAATTCAATGACATCATATCCTAAACTAATTACTTAGTGTCTTTCCATTCAAATGCCATTACAGCCCATTAATAATTATGTGACCAAAAACAATACATATATCGGAATGCTTGTTATACATTGAATAGATGAATAAATAGTATACTATAAAATAACTGTATATTTTCATTAAAATACTAAATGCATGCATTTACCAAAATAAAGATATATATATTTAAAAGCCATAAAGGCAACATCAAGTACATATATTATTAATGCAGGTAACTAAGAAACATAAATTGTTGATTAAAAAGAAACTGAAACAGTTAATAAATTCTAAATAATCCCTATTATACATAACTAAACATTGTCATGGGCCTGATATATGTCATATAGTTTGGTAAAATCTACAAAAGTGTATGCACGTACATAATTCATAAAAGATTACATAAAAAAATTACATAAAAAATTGTGCTTTTAACCATAAAATTGAGCTAATTGAGATGGCACTATTTAATCCAGGTGCATCAGAAGCATTAGTTCTTAGTTGCCATCTCAATTCTTTTAGCACTAAGAGGTCATTAAGGGGACCCCCCCTCTCACCCACAGTGGCTTGGTCAATTACTGTGAACTTGAATTTGTGTCCTTCATGCATTACTGTGTGAACAGCCAAAGTATTTTTCATATTTTTTTTATTGATGCCATAATTATGTTGGTAAATGCGCGTCCTTAAAGAATTGATGGTTTTCCGTATATAAAAACTAGTACATGAACCACAGGAAGCTACATAGACCACCACTTTACTGCTACATGTATATTTTTTATTAATATATATTTTTCCATATTGTGGTATAATTAGCTCATTACCCATATTAATATCCTGACATTGTAAACAAAACCCACATCTATACATACCATCACCCTGGGTACTAGGAATCTTAACCATTTCTATAATGTTTTTTAAACTCTGATCTTTCTTGTAAATCACCTTCAGTTCTGGACCAGCAAGTTTTAAATATTCACTATTCACTTTAAAAATGTTCCAATTATGGATTAAAATCCTTTTTATGTCATAGAACTGATTATTGAATTTTAAAATAGCATGTTTTTGCTCACTTAACTCTTGTAATTTAGTATTGTTGATGTTATTATTATAAAGGTCCTGTATCTTCCTTGATAAGGGAGAGAACAATCCTTGTTCTCTCTTCCTTGTGATCTCATCAAATATAGGGTCTAAGAACATAGGTGAGTACTCCCTTTTAATTAACATGTTCTTAAGAATCCCTAGTTGTCTTATAAACTCACTGGGTTCAGAAACCATCCTCGCTAGATGCACCCCTTTCCTTTGACTAATGATTTTTTCTGATGTATTGGATGACAAGTGCATCTAGCGAGGATTTTATTAGGTTGTCTTTTTGCGATACATTGTTTGAACACTGTTTAAACATTGATCACATGTTTAAATGGATTATTGTGATGATTGGCTTATCTTGTCATGTGATGACTAGTGCGGGTTATTTTAAAAACTGTTACCTTGTTTCAGTTTTTTAATTCTGAGGACGTTACCCTATGTGGGGTGACGAAAAGCATTTTAAGTTGTAAAATAAACTTTTTTACGTTTAAATAGAGTTCTGCCTGGGACCAGTGGATTTCCTTTCACTAACATTTAAAACTTGCTGGGCCAGAACCAAAGGTGATTTACAAGAAGATCAGAGTTTAAAAAACATTATAGAAACGGTTAACATTCCTAGTACCCAGGGTGATGGTATGACTTGATGTGAGTTTTGTTTACAATGTCGGGATATTAATATAGGTAATGAGTTAATTATACCACAATATGGAAAAATATATATTAATAAAAAATATACATGTAGCAGTAAAGCGGTGGTCTATGTAGCTTCTTGTGGTTCATGTACTAGTTTTTATATAGGGAAAACCATCAATTCTTTAAGGACGCTCATTTACCAACATAATTTTGACATCAATAAAAAAGATATGAAAAATACTTTGGCTGTTCACACAGTAACGCATGAAGGACACAGATTCAAGTTCATAGTAATTGACCAAGCCACTGTGGGTGAGAGGGAGGATTCCCTTAATGACCTCTTAGAGCTAAAAGATTTGAGATGGCAACTAAGAACTAATGCTTCTGAAGCACCTGGATTAAATAGCGCCATCTCAATTAGCTCAATTTTTTTAAAAGCACAATTTTTTTATGTAATTTTTTTATGTAATCTTTTATGAATTATGTATGTGCATACACTTTTGTACATTTTACCAAACCATATGACATATATCAGGTCCATGACAATGTTTAGTTATGTGTAATAGGAAGTATTTAGAATTTATTAACTGTTTTAGTTTCTTTTTAATCAACAATTTGTTTTTTAGTTACTTGCATTAATAATATATGTACTTGATGTTGCCTTAATGGCTTTTAGATAGATATATCTTTATTTTAGTAAATGCATGCATTTAGTATTTTAATGAAAATATACAGTTATTTTATAGTATACTATTTATTCATCTATTCAATGTATAACAAGCATTTCAATATATGTATTGTTTTTGGTCACATGTAATTATTAATGGGCTGTAATGGCATTTGAATGGAAAGACACTTTAAGTAATTAATTTAGGATATGATGTCATTGAATTTGAGTGGGTATAAATATAGGTGAGGTTGAATTTGTACTTTATTCTGATGAAGTTTCAATTGGGAAATGAAAGTGCTTAATTTTACTTGGAATTTGAATAAAAAACCTTGTGGTGGACATTTCTGGCTGCTATCATCTTTTTTGGTGGATTTTTGTGGTTTGGACTGTGTTTTTCTCTTTAAAAACAGGCACATCTGGCCATAAAACAGCTGGAGAGGTAATTCCCATACAATCTGCTGGCCTAGCATAAATCCTTCTATTGTCAAGTAGCATTTTGGGATACCAGCATTCAAAAACACAAGTTTAAAAAAATAAAAAAAGTGGTGTGAAGATGGTAACGCTGAACGACCAAGAACCAGGTAGATGATGCTGAATAAATCTCCGAATGCTAGTAGCAATACAATTGTCAGGTACCAAGCACGAACTGTAAAAAATCCTTTTATTGTAACAGATAAATTGGTTTAGCGCTTTCACCTACTAAACACGTAGGCTTCTTCAGAACAAATAATAGATGTAACGTTGTTTAAATACTTGATTTGGCGCCAAAAAGAATTTTTAAAACAACTCTTAAAGCAATAACACTAACAAAATAATTATATATTACTACAATCAAATAACATGTAAATACTTTACAAAAATAATACTATCTGATGTGTGCATATAAAAATATATGCTTATAAACAATTTTTTTTTTAAAAATATAAAAAACATATAAAAAATGAATAAAAAATGAATGAATTAACCAATGCAACCTGATGTACCTTATATTAGGTTAAGTTTAAAAAAATAAAAGCATCAAAATAATGTGAAATACAAGCAAATTTTATTATGATGCAAACCAATGACAGGAAACAGACAAAATGCATTTTATTAAGAAAATAGTGAGAGCCTTCATCTTGTACAATTCCTAAACTTCATCAGACAGTGCCACTAGTAACTGCCCTGTTTAAATAACATCATCAAACACATGATCAGTGACATCAACTTCATAAATATTCATATTCATCAGTTACATCATTAATGAACCACCGCCCTTCAAAGTGTTTAAAGAATGTAATTTAAATGCATTCATCTTGTATAGTAAAAACTTGTATCTTTGATTAGAGGCATATACAAGCACTGCTTACCCAGCTCGATACAAAACTAACAAACCCAATCCATACTTATGTATTTATGATATACTAAAAAAAACTCATATACCAAAATAAATGAAAACTAAAAAAATAAATTTGTTAAAAATCATTAATTTAATAAATCATTTTGTGAAGGATGTCATACTAGAAGCATATAAAAGAGCCTAAAATATTCAAATATTATTTTTATTATACACTAGGGCACAGGGTGATAAAGCAATGCACAATATTAGAACAGATAAGGATCTATCATGTACTATCGCAAATAACAAACTAAACATTTCAGCACAGCTGGAAAAACTTAGAAGATACGAAAGTAAATATAAAGGAAAAGTGCAAATTAAGCAATTTATTGATGACCCAAAAAGTTTTTATAGAGAACTGGGAAATAAGGTAAAAGGAATTGAAAGACTGCCAAAAAAAGAAGAAATAGATATATTTTGGAGAGGTATCTATGAAGATCCTGTGAAACATAACAAAGACGCTAAATGGATAGAAGACGTAAAATATAGAATAAGAAGTTTAAAGGTACAGGATATGAAATGGGATGAAGTAACAGAGATTGAGAAAAAGATAAGAAAAGCCTCTAACTGGAAAAACCCAGGGCCAGATGTAGTACCTAACTTTTTGTTAAAAGCATTTAGCCATGAGTAAGAACTATTTATATGTGCACCCCGAACAGACACTGACCTGGATAACAACAGGCAAAACAATCCTCCTACTTAAGAGTGAACCTGAAAGATACCCTAAAAATTATAGACCAATAATATGCCTTGCAACGACATATAAACTATACATTGGAATTGATGCCAACAGAGTTTATAGTCATTTAGAAGAAAACTCAATTATGGGAGTAGAACAAAAGGGCAACAAAAGAAAGCCATATAGAACAAAGGAGCATTTGTTATTAAATAAAGTCATACTGGAAAATTGTAAAAAGGGGAAGAATTTAAGTATGACATGGCTTGTCTATAAAAAAGCATTTGATAATATCCCACATTCATGGATAAAAGAGTGCTTAAAAATGTAGAAGATACTCCCTATATATCCCTATCCCTGATCAACACCATTACCATGATGAGAATGGACCCCATTCCTTTGTCAAAGTATGATGAAAGTTCATGAAATTAATATTGTTTCAGTCTTTGATGTTAGACAAAATGCTCATCGCAGCAGCTGCAATGTGCCTAAAATTGACTCCTTCCACAATTTATATGGAGTTACATGTATCAGTAACATATCTAAATATGGCTGTAAATTATTTTTATGAGACCCATTGTTCCTACTACTATTGGAGCTATCTGAGTACCACATTGTCCTCATTTCTGCCTGCAAATCCTGGTAATTTATGACTTTCTGTCTCTCTCTCTCTACGCAAGACACTGTGATCACTGGATATAGCAATTTCAGTGATCAATGCTACTTTTGTCTTCTTTTGATTTACTTCTATATCTGTTTTTCTTACACCTATTTCTTGAACTGTTAGTAATGGGTGATCCCATGTGAACTTCATCCTTTTCTATAATGATTTGTGGCTCATGTTTGTGATGTTTCTGAGCTACTTCATTATTATAATAGTTGCACAATCCCCAATGCAACAGTCTTGCAACATTATTATTCCTTTCAGTATACAGGCCTTCGGCCATTAGTGTATCACACCCAGCAACATGTGCAAATGTTTCCAATTCTGTTTTACAAAACATGCATCTGTCTGTTTCTCTGAAATGTTCAATGGACTTTGTAAACCAATGTGTGCATAGTCCACTATCCTGGGCTGCAATATTAACCTTTTGTCGTTTGGTTTAAATTCAGCTCTCCTTAACCATTCATGCATTAAATCCTGATTGACATGAGGTTGTTTAGGAGATTTCTGAACTTCCAACTATATTTATGCCTTTCTCACATTTCTTCCCTTCTCATCTGATCCTTCACCTTGTATTCTTTCCGTTAGAGTGTGCTCAACAATATACTAAGGTTGAAAGTAACTTTGCTATAAATATGCAACCTAAATTAGGAATAAGATAAAGCTTGCTTAAATTTAGAAATAGAGTTTAGCAATATGTGATTAGCATCCATACTAAATGACTGTGGCTTAAAAAAATAAGGAACTTGCTTATGCGTATATTACACACACATCAAGAAAGCTGACTTCTTGCAGACTTGGCAAGAATGTAAAAAAAAAAACAGGATATATCAGAAAAAAACTAATCTGCTTTCTTTAACAGGATGTGTTGATCCACAAGGTGTTTTCTTGAAAAATATTCTTTTCTAAGAAAGTTTAAAATATGCTTTTCTAAGAAAGTTTATCCACAAGGCATTTCCTTAAAAATATTCTTTTCTGCACTTATCAGCATTTGCACAAGAACAGATGTGTCAGCATTTGCATCATCAAGGCAGTATCTTTCCAAAACCAAGAGGGTATGTATTTAACTAAAAATGTATATAAAGTCTGTATTAAATCCAGTTATGTTAGGGGTTTTGGTAGGGACACATTTGTCCCGAGGTAAATGTTATATCGCTCACATCATCTGTACTATATATATTGAGCGAAATAGGACCACCATGATAAAATGCAATACAAATAGAATTTATTCTTCTTAACACCAAAGATAAGCACTTTTGCGTGCCAACAAGCACGCTTCTTCAGATCTTACAAAACTATTCACTACTTCTTCCTATATATACTCTAGCAACATGTTCATTAGAAACACTTAAAAGCAATTATATAATTAATTAATCATCCTATTAAACTCTGGGTTCAACTTCAATCAGGTATATTATGTATTGAGATGTGTATTAACCATGAGACATCCACTAGATCATGTCCTATATCCAGAATATATTCAGCAGCTCCAAGTTTATATTGCTATGCATTTCATTAACTATGCTAAACATCAGTCACGAGGCATAGGAATGTATAAAAATACATATAAAAAAAAACAGTCGAGGATGTTGGAAAAGGAAATTCTCAGGTGGGAAGCCAGAAACCAGACGCTGTACAAGGAACTGAATTTTTTGGTCTTTAATTTTCCCAGCTATGAGCTAACTTCAATGGGCACATCACTATTGAATAAAAGGCCTGTCCTTTATTCCATCTCAAAGTAGTGATTTGAGTAGTTTACTCACAGACCTTAGAATGTTTGGGCGCTCTGTTGTGCTGAAATTGATGTATAAAGAAGATTGTCATGTTGTTTTGAGTAGTGTCAACAGATTAAAATGCAAAAGTTCCTTTGTTCCCACTTTACCGACACATACTGAATGCTTTATTAAGATGTGAGAAAGAGATTTTTATGAATATTCATCTACACAAACACGTAGATGCTTGTTTTTTAATTTAAGTATAGAAGAACAAACATCTTTATCTTTTTTCAGGAAAATGTTGATTTATCTATTAAACCAGCAGATAAAGGTGGGAGATAATGTTATTTAATACATGTGATTATGATGCAGCCATGTTGGAGATGTTACAAGACATTAATACATATATTAATATTGATGATGAACATTATAAAAATATTTTGAAACAAATATATGATGATTTATATGATCTTCTTATGTGCAGACAGATTGATCAGGAACTATATACCTATTTTTTAGTCGAGTCTCCACTGATTCCCTATATAAAAAGGTTACCAATAGTTCATAAGAACACTTTTCCACCCCCAATGTGCCCTGTTGTAGCAGGAGAAGGATGGATAACGGAGACTATATCTGTATATATTGAAACCAAATTAGGCCCTTTAGTGAGGAATATTTCTACCATCTTAAAATATACTATTGGCTATTAGAGGAATTAGATCATGTTTCTGAACAGCCATTACCAACATGATGTCTATTGATCACTTTAGATGTTAAGAGACTGTTTACATCTATCCCCAATGAATATGGAATGGAAGCCATCAGAGATATTTTGAATGATATCAGTACGTTCAACAACAATGAGCAGTTGTTGATTTGTACATTATTAGACATTGTCTTATCCAATAATGTCTTTATATTTAAAGACAATTTATATTTGCAGAAATGGGGGAGTTACCATGGGCACGCCATGTGTGAATACTTATGCAAACCTTGTGGTATACTTCTGGGAAAAAGCATTCTTATTTAATAGCCATTACTATTCACATGTGCTCCTATACAGATGTTTTGTGGATGAAATCCTTTTGATATGGAATGGTGATGTCACTATGTTACATGACTTTGTGGGATATTTAGAATCCACAATGGATTTTTTGAAATTTGCTATGTCATGTACCAATCTGAAAATAGATTTTTTAGATGTAGTAATTTCTAAGGACACACAGGGTTGTTTATCCACTACCCTGTATCAGACGCCATGTTGGAAGAACGCTTTGTTACACTTCAGAAGTATACATCCTAGGTCTGTTTTTCCTAATATTGTCAAGAGCCAATTCCATAGATTAAAAAGGATCTGTAGGGACACTACAGATCTATATAAACAGATAGACTATATGGAGAGCTTATTTTTGGACAGGGGATAATAGTAAACCCTTGCTCGATAAAGCAAAATAAACTATTTTTACAGATATTAATAGTATGGAGATGAAGATGAAAATGACTGGGGCGTATTGTAATAGACATAATAAGGGCACTTGTATAGCATTTATTACCAGATATACGAATGATAATAGAAACATTGTTAACATAATTAAAAAGAACTGGCATGTTCTCACAGTTGACCCTGCCATATTAGACATTGTAGGTGTGTTCCCAAGATTTAGTTATAGGAACAGTAAGAATCTTAAGAGACTTTTATGTAGAGATCATAATCTCAATGTTAAAAAGAAAAAATGCAAGAATGAACTGAGTTTTGGGATGTTCCCCTGTGGCAGATGTAATATGTGTAAAGTAATAACAGATGTACAATTGTTCTGTTATCCTGTTTTGGAATATAGATTTCTACCTAAATTATATGCTACATGTGAGGATAGTAATTTAATATATCTCGCAACTTGTGCTCTATGTCCTTGTTTTTATGTGGGCATGACATCAAGGAGACTCAAAGGATTTATAAGCATTTATACGACATCAGACATTTCAATCAACAAAATGCACTTGTGAAACATATAGTTACTGAAAGAAATCATCATTTTAATTGTAGAGTACTACAAATGGTAAGGGTCAATAAAAGAGGAGGTGATAAAAAGAATTATTTAGAATTAGTAGAGTTATGTTGAATATTTAAATTGCTTGCACATATATATCCAGGCTTAAATAATTTTGTGAGTATCAAACCAGTGCTGGATGCACGATCACGCAAATGAATTTAATCCAATAGAATTTTGAACATATACATAAAACATTTATGTTTTTGTTTTTTATATGAAGTATGGTTTATGTTTATATTTATATGGCCCTATATATGTATATATTATTTAATAGTCTATCCTATTTTATTTTTATTTTTATTTTTTATATGTGTGTTTTCACATATATGTATGTATTTTTTATATGTATTTTTATACATTTCTATGCCTCGTGACTGATGTTTAGCATAGTTAATGAAATGCATAGCAATATAAACTTGGAGCTGCTGAAGTTGCACCCAGAGTTTAACATGATGATTAATTATATAACTGTTTTTAAGTGTTTCTAATGAATATGTTGCCAGAGTATATATAGGAAGTAGTAGTGAACAGTTTTGTAAAACCTGAAGAAGCGTGCTTGTTGACACGCGAAAGCACTCATCTTTTGTGTTAAGAAGAATACATTCTATTTTTTATTGCATTTTATCGTGGTGGTCCTATCTTATTCGATATATATATATATATATATATATATATATATATATATATATATATATATATATATATATATATATATAAATTGCTGTTTCTTTCTTGAATTGGACCTTTGGGCTGCATTTATACCTGTTTTATTACCATCATCTGTACTATATGAGAAGTAAAGTAGAACAGTTTCTGAAGCTGTAACAGAAGTATGTGTGGTTTATTATAAATGTTATTGGTTACTGCTCTTAAAGACAGGTGCTGTAAAGTATATTCTCGCATCAGTGTATATTCTGCAAGTTTCTGTATGCAACATACCATGAATGCAACTATAACCAGACTTTGATTTCAGCAGAATCCAGCCAGCAAGACTGAGTGTCTTAAGAAGACTTCAAATCCATCACAATAAGCATCTGAGTAACAGCACAGTGCTTTAGCACCTTAAAATTATTTTTTCAATGGCAAACTAACCTGCATTCGAACACAGAGGGAGTGGTAAGCCCTGCAGAGGGTTACTTCAGTCAAATTGCAGTAACTAACATTTGTACGTAAGTCTGAATCTTAAACAGAAATACTCCAGTTTATGCAGCTTGCAGCAGTATAGTTTTTTCAGACGTCTGATTGAGCCTGAAGTCCAGGAAAGTTGCAGTGCCACAAATTCTCCAAGAAAAGGTGGACATCTACTTTCACAGCAGTCCACTGCCTGTTGAGCTTCACCAGCTTCTCAAGTGACTTTGAAAGATTTCCAGCCATTTGCGATAACAGCCTGATCACCTGTTTTCTTGCTCACTGGTAAAACTTTTTTATATGTCACAGTTTTAGTATGGATGCTATTAGACAGAATTCCAGCAAATTTGAGTCAAGTTTTATGTAACAGAACAACCAGATAAAATATGGAGTAAATTGCAATGTTGGTATACACAACACATTAGTAAGTGCAAAACCTTCTTAGGGCAGGTTGACATACAGGCATTATGTAAGTGGATTGTAACATTTCATTGGTATTTGCAACAAAAAAAAAATAAGTATATCATAGTAAATATTTATTGTGTGATTCAAGAGAAACTGCATTTTGTGTATTATGCCTTAAAAAAGTATTGCATGATATTGCAAAAAAAATTGACTGTGAAGACAGATCTTTTCCTGATATAGAATTAACTAAGGTTAAAGAGTTTTCATTATATTCAGATGTAAAGCAGTTACGTCCTGTCAGTACATTACTCTATGAATTACAACAACAGTCAAATCTGTTATTGACAGCGTCCCCTGTAGATCTTGTAACTACCTTTAAAAATTATGTACAAGCATGGAATGGTGCCATGGCTACACATACAGATGAGGACAGAAACAAAGCTTATGATACATTGATAGAAAAATTTAATACATTTTTAAAAGAAAAACAAAGTGAGTTTAAAAAGGTCAGAAATGACATCCAAGATCTCTGTCAAAAGTGCATAGGAGCCCTGCAGTCAACAGAGGAATCTAATAACCAGTATCATACCTCCCTTAAACAATTACAGGTAGAAATGACAGACCTTAAAAAGCATCTAAAAGAAAAGGAAGAAGAATTAGATGAATTAACAGAGACTAACTTCCAAAATACTATTTTGATATCCCAGCTTAAGGAAGAGTTAAAAAACACAAAACCAGTCCAAATTATAGAACAAGGACAGGGAACCACTACAGATTTATATACACAGTCTAGATTATTACAGAGTTTACCACACTGGAATGATAAGAAAGGAATATTTTATAGCATGCTTGCATTTGAAGAATGGGTGGCATAGACAGCAGGATCTGATATTTGGACAGATGCATTACTTAGATGTTTCTGGATTTTTATTCCCAAATGTTTTAAAACTTTCATTAAATTAAAATAAGATGATTTTCAGTTAAACACTAAAGTAGGACATATGACAGCCATTTTGATGGCATTTACACAAGGGCAGCCTTTCACAGCCAAATTATTAGATACTTTTAAAATTACTATCACAGATAAATTAATGGAACAAAGTGAACATATTAGGCTGGCCTTTCAAATCATATATCAAAAAACAGACAGAGACATGGGAAGAAGAGAAATACAAAAACAGCTAATACACTGTTTCTTAGAACAAGTCAAAGGGGTTCCAGGGGATATTAAATGTATGTATGAAGAAAATTCTGATACCCTTTTTTGGTACAAAATCTAATGAGGGGACAGTCTATGGCCGATGATGGGACATTATACTCACACCATATCTTTGCATTTGTAGATAATAGTGAGCCATTTGAAATAATTGGTGAGGTAAAAAACAGGGGAAGGCAAAGGTGGTGTGACTAACCACCAGCAGGAAGAGCTGCATCAGCACCACCAGCTCCTGCCTCTATGTCTGTAGTACCAGGATCAAGCACAGGTAATGAGCAAAATACACCAACATGCTTCTTTTGTAAAAAAAATAGGACATGTTAAGCAAAATTGTGATCATTACAAAGCCTGGCATAAAAAAAGGAAGAACAGGGTGTGTTTCCAAAAAGAGAGCAAAAATATTTACAAGAAAAGTCAGAAAAGCAAGATTAGGTAAAAAAAAAAACTTACAATATTGGTAAAGACAGTTTTAATAAGAGCTATCAATATACAGAGAAAGGGGAAGTATGTCCTGTAGACTTTCAAACAGTTTTGCCTGTAAATCCAAAACATTTGATAGAACAGGCAGAAGGAATAGCTAGGCAACAGTTAAAAAAAAAGAGATTGAAAAACCTAAATATGTAGATCATTCAGACAGAGGAAGATGACAAGCAAAAACATGAGGTGTGTCATATTGCATTTGATAATAAAGGAGAGGGTGAGCAGATTTCCTTACAATAAGGATGTACCCCCCCCCCTGCTCTGTTATCTTTCCTGACTACCTTTAAAAAAGGCCAAGATGGATGACCACTGATTGATATTTGGGTAGAGGGGTCATTGTGGAAAAATGTCTTAATAGACACAGGAGCAGCAGTATCTGTCACAGACAGACATTTGCCAGCAAATCCTCTAAAAAAGGTTTGCATTTCAGCATTTAATGGCACAGGATACTATGCAGTGAGTAGCCAAAATGTGGACATAAACTTTAGTCAAGAGGGACAAACATGAAAGGGTGCATTTTTATTGCACCCATCTTGCACAAATACCATTATCGGTATGGACATTCTAGGACCTTTGGGCATAGTAATTGATTTACCTAATGAAATTCTGTGGATGGGAGACAAACAACAAAGAGAGGAAGAGCAAAGTACAGGTTGCTATGCAATCTCTCTACCTGACAAACCAGAAAAAACCTACAGGCTATGTAAATACAGGCAGTGAGGATATCTGGAAGCATCTACAACAGCAATTCCCAAATCAGTGGCCCAAGGGTCCCAGTGACTGTGGGAAACTAGAAAGCCCAGTAGGGGTAAGAAGTGATCAGGACTATATACCACCTTTTCAAAAACAATATCCTACTCCTAGGGAAGCAGAAGAACATATGGAAAAATGTATTGCAGAATGGGAAAAAGAAGGGATTATACAAAAAGGCAACAGTCCTACAAATTCACCAATCTGGCCAGTTAAGAAAAAAGATGGTAGTTATCGCCTTGTTATTGATTTACAGAAGGTTAATCAATATACTACTCCTAGAGCACATTTGATACCAGGAGTCCCAGAGTTGGCTGCACATATTACATCACAAAGTAAGTGGTTTACAGTAATAGATTTAGCAAATGGCTTTTTTGCAGTACCACTCAGGAAAAAAGATTGGCCAAGATTTGTCTTTACATTTAAAATCCAGCAATATGTCATGACAAGGTTACCACAAGGGTTTCAAAATAGTCCAGTTATTTTTCATCAGACAGTAGTATCCATTCTACAACATTTGGAAAAGGATGATTCAGTAATACATAACATTGATGACATTTTAATTCAGTCAGAAACAGCAGAGGAGCATGTACGGCTTCAAGTTTTTTATACTCTACAGCAAGCAGGGTCTAAAGTTAAAAGTGAAAAAAAATCAGTTTATGACCTACAGGAAGGTCTCCTTGCCCTATACGTGTACAAGGCATTTTACAAATGGATAAGCCACTGACTATAGCAGATTTACATAAATTCATGGGATGAATTCCAATAGGGAATTTATAGAAGATTATGCAGCCGTGGCTGCTCCCCTATACAAAATGTTACAGGAACAAAAGAACTCCACCTTTTTAGAGTGGGGATCTCATGATGAGGAGGCATTTTCACAAAAAAAAGTAAAACTAGCACAAGCTACAGAATTAATAGCACCTACACCAAGGTTAGCGTTTGTGCTACAAGCAGTAGCAGGAAAAAAAAAACAGTGTCTGTGGTACTACTACAGGAAAGGCCACATGGTAGCGACAACAGAATGGAAAAAACATTATGCCCAGTCACTTTCTTTAGCAGGAAGATGACTCCAGTGGAACTGGGCTAGCATCCATGTATACAGCAATTATTAGCCATTTACTGGGGTATTAAACAAACTAAATATTTGACCATATTGTCCAGGATTATAGTACAAATACCACATCAAGCAGTAAAAGCTCTGATAGATAATTTTGAAATTAATAAAATTACAGATGGTATTAGTCAGGCAGTCTTTGCAAAATGGATGGCACTTTTTGGAATGAAAACTATTGCTATGCAGACAGGGGACAAATACTATTTTCAAACCATATAGGATACGAAGGAAAACAAAATAACTGTTTAGAAAAAATGTCACCAGATATGCAATTTTTAGTATCTGATTTTGATAACTTTAAGCCATCCATCTTTGTGGATGGAGTATGATATATTGGGACCAAGGCAGATACTGGACTGGATTTGCCATAGTTCCAGAGAATCCACAACTGGGTTCTCCTGAACTAATCAAGTTACCAGGGCATATGTCAGCTCAAAGAGCTGAACTGGAGGCAGTGTTATATGTGCTAAAGTATTACAATCCTGCTAACATTTTTTCAGATAGTGCTTATGTGGTAAATTCTTTAAGACTGCATATAGAAATCTGGGTAAGGCGAGGATGTGTGGATAGTGTAGGTAAACCATTACAGCAGGCTGAAGTATTAAAATATAGATATAAAGTTATAACAATGTCAAAACAACAAGGACGGTATGGCATCTTAAAAGTAAAAACACATCAAAAGCCAACCAGTGAAACTTGCAGATACTTTAACAAAACAAGCAGCACAAAATGGAAAAGAACTTCCAGAATATTAGTATGCCAGTATACAAGTTAGTGTTTTAATAAAGTTAGATGAAGAGTCAATAGAAAAAGACCTTGTAAATATATACAAAACAACATGACTTAAAAGAAGAAACTGATCAGTGCAGATTAGCAGGTATACCACCAAAGGAGTACTATGCATACACCACTTCCAAAGGGTTACAGTTGCCATATGTACCATTTCAGTTGGCACACCAGTTGGTCAAGTTAAATCACCAAATATTGTGCCATATAGGAACTGATAAGTTATGGGCAGTTGTAAAAGAAAAGTATTGGAACCCAAATTTAAAAAAGATCTGCAAGCTGATTGTAGAAGAATGTTTAATCTGTCTGCAGGTGAATTCTAAAAGCAAAAAGCCTCAGTTACATTGAGTACAGCCAGCAGATGGGCCATGGTATGCAGTTCAAATAGATTATGCAGGTCCATTACCAACAACAAAGGGAGGTTACAGCTATCTACTAGTAGTAGTGGACGTCTTTTCAAAATGGGTAGAGGAGAAGCCTTATGGAAAACTATTTTCTGTCATTGGGGATGGCCACAGGTCATAGAGTCAGACAATGGCCAACAGTTTATTAGTGATCTCATTAAACAAATTTGTAATTTGTTAGGCATACAGCAAAGGTTTCATGTACCATACCATTCACAATCTAATGGCATTGTAGAATGTTTGAAACAGATATTAAAAGAAAGTCTTAAAAAGGCATGCTTGGAAAAGGGCAATGCAATGGTACATCATTTGCCTGCTATTTTAATGGGTATTCGAGCAACACCAAACAGCAAAACAGGTGTTTCCTCATATGAAATAATGACAGGCCATAACATGCCTATACAATTACCATTTGACCCAGATTTACCTAATGGTAGGCCCATGCTAGAAATCAGCAAATATCAGGAATGGCTAAAACAACTTACTAGTATATGTGACTATAATGCAATGGAACAAACATCCCATCTATGGAAAAAGGTGCCAATATTACCAGCTGAAGAAAACCTACCCTGTGGAACCAAAGTATTGGTAAAAACATTCCAAATGGAAGGACCATGGGGTAGCAATTGGCAAGGCCTTTTTAAAGTAGTGGAACAAATTGGACCATTAGTGTACAAAATCAAAGGAAAAAAGAAAAACAGAACAATGTTGGTACATAAAGATCAACTAAGAATGATCAAAAATAGTGAGTAATGTAAATCAGATTAAATGTATTCTCTTGTAGGTTTCCATCAGAGAAAACCATAATGAAATTGACATGGTTTAAAGTGCATCCTTTTGGAAATCCAGTTTCGGATGACCAAAGGCAAAATGATTCAGCAATGGAATTTCTATTTAAGGATGTTTTTTAAAATTGATAATAGCTATCATACTAATTATTATTGTATTGCTTGGTATTAAATTATACTTACAACCTGTTGATCAAACTGTAAAGAGAGAGAGTAAAGAAATTTGGAAAAATGGACAAGATTGGTCACCATCTTTTAACACTTTTTTTGCAAGACAATGTAGGTATGTAAAAAGCATGAATGTTTCTAATTGTTGGGTATGTAGTTTAATACCAAAAATAACAGGGGTAATGCCTCTAATACCTATACCATTAAATTCTCTTAGTAGTCGGAGGGTATTAATAAATGAAACAGGAGATCAAATCATAAATGTACAATTACGTAAAGCAAGAGTACAGTTATCTGCTATAGTGCAGGGGATCACATGTTTTCAACAAAATGAAACTGTTCCAGTAGGTAATAGCAATTGTATTCAAACAATTGAAATGATAAATTTTCACAACCACATACCAGTACGTGAAGTATTTTCTCATGGTTTTCCTATTTTAATACCAATTATGGGTCAGTTAATATTAAGTGACACAGCAGTATTTCATTTTTTACAAAATGATAAAAATGAGTGTAAAACCAATATTACATGTTGGTGAAGTAAAACAGGTAAACATTTTACAGTTGTACATGATAAAACTACTACTATGGGGCAAGTAAATGACAGTCCGGTGAATAGCAGTGTTCCTCTAGCACAAATGGTTATTTTACATCTGTGGTAAATATGCTTATAAATGGTTACCAAATGGGATGGGATGGCACCTGTTATATAGGATTAGTGGTACCAGCAATGCATCATGTAAAAGAGTTACCAAAAGGAAGCATTAGAAATGCAAAAAAGAAAAGGGATATATTACCTGTGACTGAAAGTCCAGAAAATCCAGTGGACACCTTAGATACATCACGTATATATCATCAAAATCTTGATTATATTAAAACATATGGATTTAGGAGATGATGTAATCTCTGGAACAGTATTTTCCCCTTGGTACGGGGCTGCAAAAGCCATTTGGGAGCTAAGAAAACTATCTAAACTAGTTGAGATATTGGCAAATGCCACCTTCAATGCAGTCCTTGACATTGCTGTCAAAATGACAGCTATAAGAACTATAGTTTTGCAAAATTAAATGGCAATAGATTACATATTAGCATCCCAAGGGGGTACATGTGCTTTAATAGGAAAACAATGATGTACATTTATTCCAGACAAAATATAATCTGTAAAAGCACATTTAGAAGAGATTGCACAAGTGTCTCAACATACTAGAAAAAACTGGAATGATGATTGGAGTGAATGGTTTAGTAATCTATTTACAGGATGGACAGGAAAAAATCACTGTACTTTTAATTTCTTGTATTGTTATTGTAGTGCTTGGTTGCATATTATTTACATGTATTAAAATCTGCTTAGTAAAATCTAGTCAAGTTACTGTTGTTAACTGTCATAATGAAAAGGTATTTTCTTTTTTTTTCAATAATCATTTTTTATTATTTTTCACAACCATATTACAAATTCACACATTATATACAATATATACAAAATGCTTCCATTGGTTAATTTCACATATATATCAACCTCATGTATTGATCAAAGGTACAGCACTAACAATCAAAAGGAAAATAAAAAAAAAAAAAATCCAACATTAACAAATCCAAGCCAACAATCTGTCTTTTCTGTACATTTTCTATCTAATCTAAGGTTGATTTAGACTATATTCTGGTTCCCGAGAAAAAGTGGATAGTAACCTCTTAAGCCAAAATAATATTAAAAATTTGCTCCCAGATTTTTATGTTGTTGATATTTTTCTTGTGATCACTAATTAACAGTTTATGCGCTAAGATGTGTTTTATTGCCAACAATCTGAAATTTTCCCATGATGTCTGGGCTGGGTTCAACCAATTTGTGGCTATATATAATTTTATTAATAGGCAAATATTCATAATTACATCGTTTTTGATTTATTTAGATTCTCCGGGGGAATATGAAGAATCATAAACTCCCAAGAGAGTGTTGAATTTTGGTAACCCATTTTTTGTAACTGCAATTTTAATGAATTCCACAATTTATAAATACTCTTACAACTCCAGAACATGTGAAGCAAATCTGCTGTCTGATCAAAGCAATGTGGGCATATGGGTGAATTCTTCACATCAAATTTGTGCAAAGTGAGACGAGTATAGTATGCATTGTTAAATATCATCAGCTGCGTAAATACCAATTTCTGAAGGGATACGGACTTTAATGTTAATTTAAATGCCTCCAATATCTTATTGTCGTCTGGCAATATCAATTTCTCTCCAGTAACTCGATAAAAGAATATAATTATTATACTTCCTCTCTTTTATCAATTTATATGCTGCGTTATATATTTTCTATCCTGCAACAGCTTCCCATAGATTACGAGAAATGATTAAATCTTCCCTTTCATTTCAAAGTTGTTAAAATAGTTTATAACCAAGTCTTTTAGCTGTCTTACTATAATTAAATAGGAAATAGGGAGTTCTATTTCTTTTAAAATATCATGTACTGGTACTCCTAGAAAAGGATATAAATCGAGTACAGTTAACTCCATGATTAAAGGGAATTTCTTTAGATCAATCAATTGACCACCAATTGTTAAATTTGGGTTCCTATGAAACGGTTGGAAAACCATCATATATTTTAGTAAATTTAAGGAAGCGAAAAGAGTTTGAATTGCCGTTACATAACTTTTGATGTGCTCCATTAGCTTATATTTACTCATTGTCCAATTATTTAAAAAGGGTAATGCTTTAGTGTTGACTCCCACTTCATTTATATGCTTGTACATTAAGAGCACCCATTAGAGTGTCCATTTTCTATTATCACTATCGAAGTAAGACGTCTTTAAAATCTTATTGGCCTGAATCACTAAATAGTACATTTCGAAATCCGTTAATTCCAGCCCCCCCTTATTTTTTGGAGCCATCAATTTTTCATATGAAATTCTCGTCTTCCTAGGTTCCCAAAGAAATCTTCCCAATCTTATATAAAGCTGTTTGAAGAATGTTTTGGTAATTCTGAGTTGTGCAGCTCTAAAAATATATAACATTCTAGGAAGAACATTCATTCTTATGATAGCTGCTCTTGCCATCATCGGTAACTTCAATCTACTCCATCTTTCAAGATCCAGTGTTATTTGATCTGTAGTTGACTTTACATTGTTAATAAAAATCTCTATTTTCAGTTGAGAAGACAATTCCCAGATATTTTATCTTTTCTTCCGTCAATACTTGTCCTATTAATGGTAGCATTGAAAAAGGTGTGGGTGTCTTTAATGGGAATATTTTAGATTTTTTAAATTTAGCTTGTAATTGGAAATTCTCTCAAAGATTTCTATTGCAGCTAATATTTTTCAGTATCGGAAACAGGTGTGGTACAATATATGTTTAAATCATCTGCATAGGCAGCCATCCTAACCTTTATTCCATACAGTACAGGAGAATTATAAAAAACATTTTGCTTAAGGTGTAAAAATAAAGGCTCCAAGTAAAGATTAAATAAGATGGGAGATAATGGGCAGCCTTGTCAGGTACCATTTATGATTTTATCCTATTCGAGCATTCGTGATTTATAAATAAATTTGTGTATGCATTTCTATATAGTATCCTTAACATTGAGATAAACTCCTGCGGTATATTAAAATAAGGTAATGTATCAAATAAATAATCCAAATTAACCCTATCAAATGCTTTCTGAGCATCAATAATTAGGGCATACAAATTCAGGTTTTATATTTCGCATAAGAGATTAAGGTATGGAGCGTTAAGGTATTATCCGTGGTCTGCCTCCCATCCATAAACCCTGCCTGTTCCTCTGATATTATTGGGTTTATTACCTTTTTCAGCCTACTTGCCAGAATGGATGTCATGATTTTCATGTCCATATTCAAAAGTGATATAGGCCTGTAATTATCAGGATTTTTGGAATCACCTTTCTCTTTTAATATCAGAACTGTCCTTGAGGCATTAAAATGAGGATCATTAATTCTATTTAGAGTGATATAATTAAAAGTCTGTGACAATACACTGCTCAAAATCTCCCTAAAAGATTTGTAGAATTCCGAGTTCAAACCATCTGGGCCTGGGGCTTTGTGAGGCTTCAGTTTCTTGATTGTTTCGGACACCTCCTCAACTGTAATCAGTTTGATTAATTCTCTATGAAATTCCTTGTCAATATTAGGGAAAGTGATTCTCTGTAAAAAATCTTTTCTGTCTTTATCTTGCAAGAGTGTCTGCTTCTCACCATAAATCTGATTAAATTTTTTTTCAAAGGTCTTCATGATATCTGCCTTGTCAGTATATGTAGTATTGTTATAGTGTATTTCAGTAATTAAACGTGTTGATTTCATCTGGCTAATAATATGAGCTAATGCTTTCGAGGGGGTTTGAATATGATTTGCATATTTAACTAAATTTCTTTGTTCATAAAGTGACAAATTTCTATTATGAAGTAAAAATAGTTCTTTTTGACATCTTAATAGCTCAGTTTCTATCTGTTCATTATAGTTCCTCATCAAATCTTGGTCCAGTAATTGAATTTTAGTTTCTAAATCCAACTGAGTCTTCTTTTGTAATTTTTTATAATATGTAGCTTTTTGTATAAATAGTCCTCTTAGCTGCGTTTTAGTTGTAGCCCATTCTATATCTATTGGGTGTCTATTTTGGGAAATATTATTTAATGACCATTTAAGTATCTCCTTGACTTCCATTAATATATCTTCCTTGGTTAGTAAATATGGGTTCAAGGACCAATTATACCCTCAAAGCCTCTTAGTATCCATATTACTACTGTTTAAGGTTAAAGTTATCTTTGAATGGTCTGAGAGTTGTCTGACTTGATTAGAAACACTAGGGTCAGCTGAGATCAACACCTCTGAAATTAAGAAAAAGTCAATTCTCGACCACATTTTATGGCAGGTTGAATAATAAGTAAAATTCTCTGCTTTCCCTTGTGAGTGTATGTGTTTAAAAGGGTCATAGAGTTTGAAATCCATTTTCAATTCTTTCAATGCTACCATTGCCTGTTTATTGAACGCTGAAGAAGCACCCAATTTGTCTAATTTAGGATCTTGATAAGAGTTCCAGTCACTCGCAACACTATATAACAATTATTGTATGACTGTAAAACGGAATAGATTGAAGCTATGAAATGATGCTGATTAACATTAGGGGCATATACACATATTAGTACTATAGGTTTATCATAACATTTGGATGTGAGAAGGACCAAACACCATCTACCCTCCTGATCCATTTTCACATCCCTAATATCTCCCTGAAAGTGGTTCTTAACTAAAATTGCCACCCCTGCACTATTTGTTGTTCCTTCCGCCGTCACAATCTTTCTAACCCATTTCTTATCCTTCACTGACTCCCACTGATCATTAGTCATATGCGTTTCTTGTAATAAAATACAACATGCCGATGATTTGAGAAACAAATGAAAAAACAGCTTTCTTTTTCATGTTCTGGAGTCCTTTGACATTCCAAGATTCTATTATCCACATTTAACGTTCATTAGAAATATAACTCGATATCTAATCTCTTTGAGCAACCTTAGAATAACATAAGTTGGCATATCATCAATTGTATGGAAGCAAAACTGCTATCCTATCCCTACCCAGTGCCTACCCACTATTCCTCTGGACCAGGATGAACATAGGTTTTTTACATTACTGGAAACCATCTGAGTAACTAATCTACTAATTCTATTATTTAACAATGAAACCCCATGCAAAAGACCTACAACAACTACTTCTACGTCTACAAAGCCTAATTCTGACATTCCCTACTAAACACTACTTATAGGTAACTACAGCTCTGTACATATTTATGGATATACAAATAAACTAATTGTATCCTGAGATTCTAATGTACTTCAATTCACTTCAGCTTTATATTCAGCAATAGCAAATAACATTCTAATTTGTTGTTCTATACAGTATTAAATATTAGTTGACATAGAAAGCAGACAGTTATTTAACATTTCCCAACATCCTGTATCTACTGAATAAAATGATCTAACTACTTTAAACTGCTTTGTTCTTCCCCTACAACTTACCTACTAACATATTAATATTGAAAATCAATGCAGTTCAAAATAAAACTATAATGGCACTTTCATTTGTAATAACCATATGTGAATAAGAGAGGAACCAAGGGGTTAAAATAAAAAAAAGCATGAAGGGAGCACAGCAAAAGGAGAAGAAATAAGAAAAAATTGCCTTAAATTACACATAAAAAAATAACTTCTTTTATGTTCTTTTATTATTATATGCACATTGTTTAAATCTGATCAACTAAACATTTTTACATCATTTATCAGTTAGAAATAATACCACCTATCTACAGGAATAAAGGAAAGGAGTAAAGAAAAGGGAGATATAGGAAAAAAAAGAGAACAAATATAAAAAAAAAAAAAACTACAGTACCTTATTCTGCCACTACACATAACCATCTCCTTTTTTAATACACAATGCATTTCCACAGTGTTTACCTGCATCACTTTGACTTCACACACTATCTTACAGTCCTTTTCCTGCAAAATAAGTCCAAACAGGTTTCTTTTTACTTCGCCAGCAGTTCTTCTTTCTTCTCAGCTATTTAAACTGTAAAGGCAGTTCAATCAACTGGAACTACGAGATAAGAAGATAAGAAAATAAAATTCCAGGCCTGCTACAGGAAACAGAACAGACAAAGGATTTTAAAGCCTCAGATTGTCGTAAATGAAACATCCCATTCTCCCTGGTGCTGCAGAAAGCCAAAATGAACTGTTCACATGAGCCTTAAAAATCTTCAGAAAAGTAGGTCTTGCTTCTTTCCTTGTGCTTACAGAGTATTTAATGCCATCCACAGTAAAAATTAGGTTATTAGGATATTTCATTTGAAATCTGATATTTTTGTCAATCAGAAACTTACAATATGGAGCCAGCATTTGTCTAGATTGCCTTATTTGTGTTGGTAAATCCTGTGCTATAGAAATTTTATTATTTTGCCACATTATAGATCCACCAGATTTTTTAATAGTTAACAGTACTTTGCTCACATCTTGGTAGTTCAATATTTTAACACAAACAGGTCTGGGTATATTTGAAGCTTGAGATTCTCTGTATGCTCTATGCGCCCTTTCTATGACCATCTGCTTAACAACCTCAGAGTCCTTGAGCAGTATTTCGAATATTTGTGTAATAGAAGTGATCAGGTCATTATATTGAATAGATTCTGGGATCCCTCTAATGATTATATTGTTACGTCTGGACCTTGCTTCCAAGTCCAGAATTTTATTTTGCATCATTTGAATGTCACTTCCATGTGTCTCTGTTCTTTTAGTGAGCATTAATATATTGTCTTCATTGGTAGCAATTCTAGTTTCTGCTTTCTCCATTCTTTCGAGAATCCGATTACATGTGTCACTAAATGAAAGTGTTTGAGATGTTAGCTCTTTTAAGGCATCCTGTATAGGTAGCAATGCTGATTTGATTTCTTCCATTGTGACCTGCTGATCAGATTTTGTTGATGACCCTGTTTTTGCAGTCTCTTGCTGCTTGATAGTTTTCTGTCTCTTGATTAAAGATTCTTTCTCCGGTGATTGCAAAGCTGACAGCTTGGTTTTGGAAGTTGTAGTTTCCATATTTTTGTCCTCCTTTGACATTTCGAAATTCTGCACGAAGATTTATTTCCCAAAGAAAAGTTACAAAAGTGAGATCAATCAGTCCTTTGTTTGGTGCTCTGTTCAGAGTCAACCTGACAATCAGATCCAATCCTGCTATTACCAAGTATTTTTTTTTGATTTTTCTTTCTCAGAACCAAAAGTGACTTCTGGTCAATTAGTAATAACTGCCAATTAGTTTGTTTACTCTAAGTATAACTCCACAGGGTTGATTTTTTTCTCAGGTATTTGAAGAGCTGACGTACTGCAGTGCTTATAGAACGGCAGCCATCTTTGTCATGAAAAGGTATTTTCAAATAATGCTGAATTTATTTCCCTGGTTTAAAATAAAAAAGAGGGAATTTTTAGTGTGCTCAACAATATACTAAGGTTGAAAGTAACTTTGCTATAAATATGCAACCTAAATAAGGAATATGATAAAGCTTGCTTAAATGTAGAAATAGAGTTTAGCAATATGTGATTAGCATCCATACTAAATGACTGTGGCTTAAAAAATAAGGAACTTGCTTATGAGTGTATTACACACACATCAAGAAAGCTGACTTCTTGGAGACTTGGCAAGAATGTAAAAAAAAAAAACAGGATCTATCAGAAAAAAAACTAATCTGCTTTCTTTAACAGGACATGTGTTTATTCATAAGGTGTTTTCTTGAAAAATATGCTTTTCTAAGAAAGTTTAAAAAGGTGCTTTTCTAAGAAAGTTTATCCACAAGGCATTTCCTTAAAAATATGCTTTTCTGCACTTATCAGCATTTGCATAAGAACAGATGTGTCAACATTTGTGTCATCAAGGCAGTGTCTTTCCAAAACCCAGAGGGTATGTGTTTAAATAAAAATGCATATAAAGTCTGTATTAAATCCAGTTATGTTAGGGGTATTGGTAGGGAGACATTTATCCTGAGGTAAATGTTATATCTCTCACATCATCTGCACTATATGAGAAGTAAAGTAGAACAGTTTCTGAAGCTGTAACAGAAGTACATGTGGTTTATTATAAAAGTTATTGGTTACTGCTCTTAAAGACAGGTGCTGCAAAATATATTCTCTCATCAATGTATATTCTGCAAGTTTCTGTATGCAACAGACTGTGAATACAACTATAACCAGACTTTGATTTCAGCAGGATTCAGCCAGCAAGACTGAATGTCTTAAGAAGACTTCAAATCCATCACAGTAAGCATCACAGTAACAGCACAGTGCTTTAGCACCTTAAAATTAATTTTTCACTTTCTTTAGTTTTTTAGCACATTTAGTTGCTGCCTGATTTTTAACTTCTAGTTTGATTTCCATTCCTATTTGACACTGATATGCTTCTGCTCAACAAAGCAGGGAAGTCATCTTGGACATGTTCTCCTCATGTTTTAAAACTTTTCCTACATTTGGATCTTGTGAGGTCACCAGAAATGTATGCAGTCCTACAATTACAGATCTATGCATGTAATCAATTTTGAGGAGGCTCATACCTCCTTCAGAAAGGGGAATATATAATTTTTGTATGCATGTATTTTTATTATAATTTAACTAGCATGCAGCATTTTTCATATTTTTTTGTTTCCATTTGATTCCATACCTTTTGAGGCCAGTCAAGTAGCCCAAAACTGTAAGTTAGAACAGAAAGAGCAAACTGGTTTATAGCTCAGACTTTACTCCTACTTAGATTGTCTGATGATTTTCTAGTACTCTTTGATAACACCAAACATTCCCAAGTGTAATGTGTTTATCCATGTTTAAGTCCTCTGCATATAGAATGTAGAGCACTTCAGATGAAAAAGAAAGATCTGAATGATACAGGGTGGTATTCATAGTCCCGGACTCAACCTCTATGTGGCGACGTGACACTGCTCACATATACAAATAAGCTAAGTGCAGGTTAATCATGCTGAATAAGGAAGAGTGAAGGTGTTTTAAAAAATGCAACTACTTGCAGCAAAAGTGTAAAGTACCTTCCACATGAAAGGCATAGGCTTCATATTACTTCATATGCATTTGGATGTTGTGGACAGTGTGGTTATGTGCAGTCACAACTGAAAGACCTAAGGTAAGTAGTAGACTGTACAACTTTTATTATTAATGTTTTAAAAGAATAAAGGGTTGTAAATGTTTTATAGAGTATCCTTATGCTAACACTATATTGGTTACTTTATAGAACAGAAAGAAGGTGATAGAAAAGATTGAAAAAGGGGAGACACAAACAGGAAAATAAGCAGAAACACATCAACAGGCTTGTGCTGGAGGAGGTTGGAGATGAAGAGTACACTGTTTTTGGTTGGAGATGCATCCCCTTATTTTTTAATTTTTATATATATATATATATATATATATATATATATATATATATATATATATATATATATATATGATAGTGTGGGTGAGAAATAGGCATTAGGTTGTAGGAAATAGGAGAAAAGAAGAAGGGGTGAATAGGAGTCTCCAGTCCACACTGCCTCAAAAGTTTCCACTGCTAGATGGGGGTGCAGTGCACACCCTAATGTTGAGTGAGTAGGACCTGTAGTGGTGCAGTAGTCAGCACCAAGTGAGACAGCATGCTTTATCCACAATGAAGTCAGTCTTCAAATTGCTGTCTCTGTCTGTCCACAACCTGCTCCATCATGTTTTCATTTAAGTTCTGAAGCCCCCATTCAGGGATGCTTGCCATGATGCCCATTTCCAGAGTGCCTGCAAGATCATGCAACCACACCAACCTTGCGAGGACATCCCCAGATGGGCAGAGGATGGAAACTCCATAACCTATGAGGCATGTGTCTTGGCTTCTCCTGCGGATTTTGGATCTGTAGAAAAATGAACATAAATGAGAAAGGAAGAAAATACAAAAGGAGAAAGGAATGCATAATTAAAATAGGAAAACCAGAGATAAAAAGGGACTGAGACAAATGAGTAAAAGCACACAATAAATTCACACAGCATTTTATACAATATTCAGTTTCTTGCTTTAAAATATTTTTATTTTTATAAATCTTTATTGAATAATATATAGGCTATATACTGGCATGTCTTTTGCATTAATGCACTGAATACAGTGTAGTCCTTCTGTTGCCATGCTTTATAAATTATTTCATTATATACATTAAAGACACAGTTAAATATACAGTACTATCTACTACTTTATTCATGCTTACCAGATTTCTCAACCAGCTTTGTGGTTCTCCATTCCTTCTGTCATCTGTTCTTTTTTTTCTCCTCTGTTAGAATTTAAAAAAATGACACTAGTTTACGTGCTTTTCACCTTTTTCCTTAATATTACTGATATCAGTAGTAGGCATATGCAATACATTTTAATTCACTGCTATATTTGCTTACTAGTGCCTGTTTAAACTGTCCCCTGGATTCATGAAGCTTGGCGCAAGGTCGGTGTAAGGCTTGCGCCGGCCGTGCAGCGTACAAATGGCGTAGCAGCGCCACATGCATAGTAATGAGTGTGCGCTGCAACCACAACCACGTGCATAGGGCACATGCGCGAGTCCAGGGAGCCTAACTAGGTTGCGCTCGGAGGTGTGGCCAAGTTGGCAGGCGATGAGCAACCTAATGTGCTGACTCTTACAGGCTGCCTGCAATAGTAACCGCACCTACCAGTGTCCGTGGATAATGAAACGTATGCAAATTATGCTACATAGTACTCGTCCACACAAAATGGAGAACCAAAACATAAATGCACGACATACAAAATGTTCCCGTTCATGGAACACATGATACTTAGAATACTGCGTCCGTTAACGTATTGCACTGTCAGCAGTCATACCCAGTGGAGGTGTACTGCATCATATCAGCGTGCCGCAAATACACACGACCAGCACCATGGGCATGGTCACCAGCAGTCCCACAGTGGTAGTGATAGTACACAGCCGGGCAGTTGTGGCCATATAACAACCATAAAGAAACTAGATATCCCAAACACACACAAACATATGTATAGTAAAATGTGCTATACACAGCAACGTAACTGTCACATACACATAGGATGGCATATGCCAAATCGGAATATCCAGAAGCAGAACCCATGCATGCAAATGTAATACACAACAACCCCGTCATAGCACGTAACCCGCACCCATGTCCGAATGTCCACCCAATCCAGCTAGCAGCCATGCGCAGCTGCACACCTACACAGAGCGGGTATACCCCATATGTAGTAGGAAGTATTGTCCTAGGCAGTGACAGGTTGCAAATATGTACCCCACATATGTCAACATCCCATCCCAGGTATTGAAATCCAAATGGCTGCATGTGAATGTGTCGGCAGAATGTGTACATCCCACGTGTGGTTACTGACCTGTCGAAACCCCATAGGTGTTCACACGCCATGGTGTCCATAACTGTATACATCCGGACAAAGCAGTATGTGTAGCCACGGTACTGATGAGTAGCTATGCAGACATGCCAAACATAATACACAGGGTGGAACAGCTGTCCACCAAGCAGGCCACCCCAGCAGGGTTGCCACATGTACAGATTGTCAAGGTGGGACAACACTCGTAGATATGTGTGGATTTGCATGGCAAAACACCCACGGCCAATGCAAAGGATAGAATAACACGTATATGCCAGAATGAAAGGTTATTGCATAGCATGTGAATAGCTTAAGCTATCCAATATAATAGTTATGTGCACCAGATACAAAATGCCTGTAACATGCAAGTAGTAATGAAGGTAAGAAATACACTACTGTATGAATATCACAGGACATATGGCACGTGTCAAGTGTTGACGCAGGACACAAATGTCCATAATGGGGCCTCCCCCGCAAAGAGGAACAAGTGCTAACCCTACCCCCCACTGAAGTATCGGCAGTATAAATACAACCCAATGACACACCAACACCACTGTCCAACCCATGGCAGCAACAAAAGCTGGACAAAGACTAACATGATGCATGCACAAATAGGAACACATGTAAACAGTGCTCTCACAAGCTTCTACAGGCCACCGAATAAGAGTATGTACATACGCATGAAATGCTGCGATGGATGTGTGGTAGTCCCCAGTATCACAGAGGTACGTACACATACACACTGTAACCAACCGTCACATATGTTCACTGTAACACAGAATACCAGCAGGTAATACATAGTTCAGTCATGTGCTACATAACTATCCACGTATGAATGACTACAGGGAATAGACAATTGTGAATGGGAACAATGCACAACATGGAATATGTATGATAACCAGCACCACCCACATCATTGTATGCCAACAGCACCACCCACATCATTGTATGCCAACAGCATAAGCTATTGTCGGTTGTCCAAACACCCGTGTCTGTAAACACAGATTGAATATCATAGCAATAACCCACGCCTGGGTGTGGGTAATGCTGGATATACCCACGGTGTCAACCTCGGGACCAAACAAAGCCAACCGTGGGTAAATACAGCATCACCTACAACCAGAAGTGGGTTATTGCTATCGTACCATGACAGCATGTAAGAACATAAACTATTAATTCCCTTACATAATGGCATAGTATAATGCCTGTCTGCTGCCCTTCCGCAGATGTCTGGCATCCGCGGCAGTGCTGATGTACTGCACGCCTGCGCAGTACACCACAGCTGTGGGCAACAGCAACAGGAGAAAGCAAGATCTCCGTCGCTTAGTTGTAGTGTTGCGCTATGTTACATGGGTTGAACATAGTGAGACAGCTTTAAAATAAGCAACGGAGATGTCCGTTGCTAATTTTAAAACTGTCTCGCTATGTTAAACCCAGTTAACATAGCAAAACACCACAAAAAAGAAACGGAGAGCTTGATTTCCCCGATGCTTTCTTTTAAAACCTGTCTTGCTATGTTACATGTGTTTAGCATAGCGAGACAGCTTTAAAGTAAGCAACAAACACCTCTGTTGCTTATTTAAAGCTGTCTCGCTATGTTAAACCCACCTAACACAGTGAGACAGGTTTTAAATACCGAGTTATAGTAATGGAAAAAGGTCCGGGTGACCGGACCATCTTCCATTAGTATAACTCGATTTACAACGGGCACGCTGGCCAATCAGCGTGCACGGTATGGAATAATGGGGGGTCATGGTATAATAAACATGGACAAACCGCACCCATGTGCCTCGTCTGACATTCGTACACGGTCAGGGCAGTCCTGTACACTAGGCAGACAAGACCAATCCCAGAGCACCACAGGAACACCCTGACAATTAAAGACCTGTATGCGTCGGGACTATAAGCCTTTGTGTTCTGAATATCCCTGCGGTTATGCCATATGCATTCTGGGTCAAGAGCATTAGGGAATAGGGAATGTGTAACATGTAGTACCACACTTTTCCCAGCAGGAGAATGGATGCCTGTGACGTAAGTGAGTGCGGGGGGGGGTATGTTAATGTAGCTATGTACCATGGGTATGCATCTAAATGAGACAGAACACCAAACGTGTAGTGGTCACAGCAACCGGCCAACGTGAATGCAGTCCCGTTTGAATTACGAGTATAGAACATATAAATGTGAACGTGTAACTAATGCGTCTGTGCCGCAAAGACAGTTACATATGTAAAGGTGAAAGTGTGTTTCGCATACGTCCGTTAACCGGATCAGAGATATGTCACTGGTACTGTCACAGCTAATACAAGCCACGTAAGCACAAAGACACAGTATACATATGTAACCCAGAATATGGATATGCATGTGCGTCTGCGTGTAACCCACAATAAGGACATGCAAGTGCGCCTGTGCGTGTGTGATCTGCTTACAGCAGAGTAAATTAATGCTGTTTCCCCCCGCTCACAGCAGAGTAAATTAAAGCTGTTTCCCCCACGTTAGTCATACATGTCTCATAATTGTCAGCCTCTGAAAGCATGGAACCGGACAATGCCATGTAAAGTACTGGTACAAATAGTGAGAAACACAAGATATGTGCTAAAACAAACATAGAAAGAGGATAGAATAACGGGTGTGATAGTAGCAGGGATTGACGAAGGGTATGCATCCGTAACCTGAACTACTTGTCAGAAGGTGCCACCGTAAGTCTCAAATGAAATGTCAGCAAATTGCCAGATAGACACCGGTCAATGTAAAACACACCTAAGATAAAGGGTCAACCATCCATACACTCTGCCAGTAGCTGTACAGTGGGGAGGTATGGTATGGGTATAGATATGTGTACACAGGTAATCCACAGACATTAACAAAGCAAGGTATGAAACGAGGAGTTTACATGTATATATGTACACACAACAGACCTATGTCCCGTATATAGGACACATGGATATAAATATGCCAAGTAATAGCTAATATGGGTAGTCAAACAGACATCCATGAATGGGGAATATACAGCAGCAGTCAAAATCATTGGCCAGAAAGTGAGAGTCCAGCAAGTTCTACACTTTAAACATGCATATTGGTGTCCATTGTAGGACTCCAAAAAGTTATCCATTCGCAGTACCTGCAATGATTGACACAAAGGAAGTGACAGCCGCATATACGAATCAGCTGTATATGCACTAAAAGCAGGTGCAAGGGTGATGACACATGTGTCCATGAAATGCAGGACGTATGCACAGATATCCTTAGAGTGGGGAGTGCATAAAAGTGCGTCCACATCGCAGTACCGCACATTAACCATGTGTAATGTGTACCGTAGAGGGTTGCAGGCATGGGAACCTGGGTATGCAGAAATGGGCCTAGGTGTTGTTTGGCAGAGATTTCGTAGGCCCGCCCCGTGGGAGGGATGTGGGTATAGCACATGCCTTTATTCTCAATAATGGTGCAAAGCATCCACTGGATAGTGCGGAAATCAAGTTGGAAATATGTACAGCCCTATATCAGTGTCCTGTAGGTGATTCCCATGGATGGACATGCGTACAACCAAGATGGTACCCATAACTGGAAAACTGTCAGAATAACACAGCTGCAGTAAGGCATAGTACAGGAAATACAGATAGGGACTACATTATAAATACCCCATACAAACTCAGACTGTTGTGCGAATACTGGCGTAGCCATGAATATGGATGTTATGAGTGTCACTAATCATGCAATGGAAATAGCGGTCACTATCACCTACCGCACAGTCTGTAATGCCTAGACAGCAATCAGCTAGAAAGGCATATCACTATGTGAAATGTAACAAGGGCAAAGGCCAGACGTCAGACCGTGTACACATAATGACAACAGGTCAAGGGTATGAAGGAGCTAACCTTTCCGAAATACATGTACTGAACTGGTGATATTAGGCGGACAGGTGAGAAGAAAGACAGCAGGATAAATGGGCAAACATGTATAAGTTATACCCTGGAAAATGTGAATGACAACGTATGCCCTGCGAAGGTCAATGTGGAAGGTAATTAGACACAAAGGTAAAGTGTCCCCCAGGGTGTCATGAAGTGTCAACATAACAATTACCAGACCCCCATAGTCGTACGTGAGCCCCGCCACTGATGGAAAGCGCAAATACAACGCACACATATGGTACATGAAAGAACAATTAGTGTGGATAAGCAGATGTAGACCTGTGTGAGGAATACAGCTGTCTGTGTGGGTGTGTCGTGCAAATACAAAGTAATGCCACGTGGGCTGTCATGCCGCCATACACTGTGTGTGTATAGTAGTCAGACAGTAGGTATGTTGTATCAGACACATACTCTGCAACTGTACAGATGTACGCAGACTGTGTAGAGGTATGCCTCATATGTTTGCTGTGTTCCACGTAACAGTAACAGTCCGGCACCCTCATGATAACTGACGACAGGAAACAATGACAAACATGTGATGAAGACACCAAATCAGACAGAAATGCCATACTCATGCATAACATATCACTGTGCTCACTAGCAATGTTTCTAAGAGCAACATGTCATTACTGGCCCTGAGTGTCCCACTATCACATAAGGCCTTGTCCAGATATACGCTCCATGAGGTGGAGTGTTATGAACAGAAACAGATACATGTGTGTGGAAACATTATTATCCGCTGCAAGATGATGAAATGTGCTGCAGTAGGAACTGCAGTACTGTCCGCAGGTATGTGCAGAAATGCAACTTACACAGCGGTCTACATGAATTACCTATAGTGGCGACACCTGCACAGATGATTATAGTGGGATATACACACGACCATGCACACAGCTCAGATAGACATACACACATCATAAACAGGCAATGATACACAAAGTCTATGGCGTAATGCAGTACAGTGACAGTACAGCAAGGATAGCTGTCTGCCAAGATATACAGCGGATGTCTGTAAGGGCGTGTAACACCTCCCGGAACATGGACGTTGCATGGACAATGTTCGGATATGCATCGTACCACATTGCTATGTGTAAGCTGTGCAAATATGCGATACATGGGACAGACAGCTGTCCATGCAAGAGCAGCGCTATGGGCATAAAATATGTATATATACATACATCGAGAGAAATACAGACAGACACACGTGGCAAGGCCGGTAGTGGAACCTACACATCACTATCCTATCACACCACAGCATGACGCACGTAGAGAACACGCTACGGAGGTCGCTAACCACAGCAGACACACAGGCAGTCCACTAGGTGCGTTTCAACATCCGCAAACACAGAGACATCAGCAGGATATATGTGTGTTGCTAAGCGCCTAAAACCATAACCTACAAACCCATGCGGCTGGGAGCATTGACACACACACACATCTGGCAGGCATGGGAATTGACCTTACACCTACCTACCCTACCGCACGACAGTATGACACAATTACAGAATGCGCTACTCAGATTACTGAACACAGCACTGTCGGAGGCATACGTCTAGGTGGGTGACATCATCCGCAAAGGAATAGACACTGATAGCAAATGTATGTGTTGTGAGGCATCTAAAAGCATCACTGGCTCCAGAGGCAGCTGGAAACACACACACACACACACACACACACACACACACACACACACACACACACTTGGAAGGGCCGGGAGTTGAACCTACACCTACCTACATGAACACACTACAGCATCATGCATTTACAGAACGTGCTACCGAGATTACTGAGCACAGCACTGTCGGAGGCATACGTCTAGGTGGGTGACATCATCCGCAAAGGAATAGACGCTGATAGCAAATGTATGTGTTGTGAGGTGTCTAAAAGCATCACTGTCTCCGGAGGCAGCTGGAAATACACACACACACACACACACACATGGAAGGGCTGGGAGTTGAACCTACACCTACCTACATGAACACACTACAGCATGATGCATTTACAGAACGCGCTACCAAGATTACTGAGCACAGCACTGTCAGAGGCATACTTTTAGGTGGGTGACATCATCCGCAAAGGAATAGACGCCGATAGCAAATGTATGTGTTGTGAAGCGTCTAAAAGCATCACTGTCTCCGGAGGCAGCTGGAAACACACACACACACATACACACACACATGCACATGGAAGGGCCGGGAGTTGAACTTACACCTACCTACATGAACACACTACAGCATGATGCATTTACAGAACGCGCTATCGAGATTACTGAGCACAGCGCTGTCAGAGACATACTCCTAGGTGGGTGATATCATCCGCAAAGGCAAGGATGCCGATAGGGAATGAATACAGAGTGAGCAGTCACACAGCATGTTACTATCCCAAGGTGGACGTACAGTAACACAGCAGTGCTGCACTCAGGAATACTAACTATCTACGGAGCACTACATCACAAAATGGATACGGGCTGCACCACAGACAGTACACCCTTTGAGAGAGCAACCAGTGTGTTTGATGTAGGCATCCATTGTGGCATAGCAACTACATATAATTCACCTGGATGGCCACCATGGCTATGCAGGATGTCAATGACCATGGCTACACGCCTAGTATCAGACGTCGGTGCCGAATGTACTGTGTGTCCATGACTGGCATACTGGGCATGCTCACACACCTAGCCTTTGCAAAGTGCAAACATGCATACACATGGAGTGCAATCATGAAAGGGCAGAGTGTGGAATGTACTGTGTGTCCACCTACACAACAGCAAACTGGGCATGCTCACACACTTAGCAGTTGCAAAGGGGAAAAATGCATGCACACGGGGTATAATCACAGAAGGGCGCAGTGTGCAATGTACAGTGTGTCCATCTACACAACTGCATACTGGGCATGCTCACACACTTAGCATTCGCTACGCGCCATCCAGCATGCAGATGGAGTGTACACACAGAAGACATACACATGGAGTGTAATCATGGAAGGGCAGAGTGTGGAATGTACTGTGTGTCCACCTACACAACAGCAAACTAGGCATTCTCACACATTTAGCAGTTGCAAAGGGGAAACATGCATGCACACGGGGTATAATCACAGAAGGCCGCAGTGTGCAATGTACAGTGTGTCCATCTACACAACTGCTTACTGGGCATGCTCACATACTTAGCTGTTGCAAAGGGGAAACATGCATGCACATGGGGTATACTCACAGAAGGGCCGTCCAGCATGCAGACGGAGTGTACACACAGAAGGCATACACATGGAGTGTAATCATGGAAGGGCAGAGTGTGGAATGTACTGTGTGTCCACCTACACAACAGCAAACTGGGCATTCTCACACACATAGCAGTTGCAAAGGGGAAACATGCATGCACACGGGGTATAATCACAGAAGGGCGCAGTGTGCAATGTACAGTGTGTCCATCTACACAACTGCTTACTGGGCATGCTCACACACTTTGCAGTTGCAAAGGGGAAACATGCATGCACATGGGGTATACTCACAGAAGGGCCGTCCAGCATGCAGATGGAGTGTACACACAGAAGGCATACACATGGAGTGTAATCATGGAAGGGCAGAAGGGCAGAGTGTGTAATGTACTGTGTGTCCACCTACACAACAGAAAACTGGGCATGCTCACACACTTAGCAGTTGCAAAGGGGAAACATGCATGCACACGGTGTATACTCACAGAAGGGCCGTCCAGCATGCAGACGGAGTGTACACACATAAGGCATACACATGGAGTGTAATCATGGAAGGGCAGAAGGGCAGAGTGTGGAATGTACTGTGTGTCCACCTACACAACAGCAAACTGGGCATGCTCACACACTTAGCAGTTGCAAAGGGGAAACATGCATGCACACGGGGTATAATCACAGAAGGGCGCAGTGTGCAATGTACAGTGTGTCCATCTACACAACTGCTTACTGGGCATGCTCACACACTTAGCATTTGATACGCGCCGTCCAGCATGCAGATGGAGTGTACACACAGCAGGTCACAGTAAGGTAAACCTGTCCACACGCACAGGGTGGTCACACATGCAGTTACCCGTACACACACAGATGACATCACAGGTGCCACGGGTGCAGGTCAAACATGTACACACTGCAGTGAGCACCTTAGCTGTCATGCCAGCACCATGTCATCAGTGCAGCAGTAAGCCTCATGGTCCAACAGCATGTGACATATGTCCTCAGGTCTGTATAGCAGTGTACACCAGTTGTGCAGAGTACACATGTATTAACAATGATCCAACATGTGTGATGTAGTCCACCCATATCAGTATACATGGACAGGTCGGCTCCACACATACCATGGCCCTGACACAGCTGTGACACATGACTGCTGCTGTACCACAATGAACAAACGTCTGGATATGTCATACATGTGATTGTCTGGATGTGTGCATGGACTGCACACATGACACATACAAAGCCTGTGATGTACCACATGCATAACACTGGTGTACGCAGTGCTACACACATGAATGGAAGGTGGACCCATGTCTGTGGAATGCTCCCACTACAGGGTGTAGCAGTGTTGACTGGGACACATACCCTTGTATTGTTCGCCTGTGACAGCTGTGATACCATACCACAGTCCATGTTGTATGTATGTCAACACACATGTCAGAATGTAGCAATGCATACACACATGGCAACAGGAGACACATGTGACATGTGTACTGTGCATGGAGCAGCCATGCATGAGCAGTGGCCGATGTCCATAACATAGTTGCAACAACCTACCACATGCATACCCATCATAGGGGCCATTATACGGTGGCATAGAAACAGCACGTATGGAGGTATGTGTGTACATAATGTGTTTAAACACCTGTCTGCATGCATGTGTGCAGGTGGTGGCTCACAGTTGTGTCACACACCATCCTACCCTGCCATGTGCATACAGTATGCTATGTCGCTGTTACATGACAGTGCTGACATAATGCATACCCAGTGGTCAGGTGTTATCGACTGTATGTCACATGGCAACTGTAACACCTACCACCCCCCAAGTGCATATATCAGCACATCTGCCAGATACAGTGTTGGTACACATAATGCACTACATACTGCTGCATGCCTGCACATGTATCATATGGCGGGTGCAGTATTCCCAGCACTGACATGTGTGCATGACTGTGTGCCCATGTATGCCACATATCGGGGGGAATATGTCCCATGTGCTACACATCCCTGTACACCATAGTAGAATTCTGTACATACCTCAGTGTGGGGAGCATGCATTTGGACGGTGCAGTACATGCAACACGTCGTCTCTCTGTGTACACATGTGTGGTCACCACAATGTGTGTGTGTCTACATGTTTGTATGTCTGCTGCTTGGTGTGAGGGTGTATGCTAATATACTGTTGTGAACGGACACGTACCACACATGGTGACTATCCCATAATGGTGCTGCATTGCACAACCCTGTCAATGACATAGGTGTGAGTAATACTGTCTACCTGTGCAAGTCCGCTCCCTGTGACATGGCGTGTCGGTGCATAGTATTGTGAGTGTGCTGACCACACAGGCAGGTGTCCCCATCTGCATACTATTGGGTGTGCATCATAGTGGTGTACACCCCACGATTGAGACCATGTTCCTGTACTGTTACAGGGTCCTACTGCTGCACAGCATGCCCCACAGCTGACAGGTGACACCTGAAGTCAGTGGCCATAGCGCTGTGTATGACACCTGCACCATGTCACCATACCTGTAGTGTGTCCTGCTATGTACGTGACGTCTCTGTCCACTGTAGCCTATGGCACCGGCCACATCCGTCAGTTGCAGTATATGTGTGGACATGTGTGTCATGTAGGTGTCCAGGCAGGTTGCGGGTATATGTAGTATGCTGCTATTGCCAGATGTGCCTGTGAGTAATCCACAGCTACACGTGGGGGACCTATAACGGTGCTCCCTGTAGGCACATGCGAGTACACCATAGGAGGGATTCAGGGTATCAGAACCAACATGGTGCTACACATGTAACCGTCACACATACCATGAACACATCACAATGCATGCTGCACCTGCACTACATGGTATGTCTGCTGCATGTTGACAGTACACAACCCACGTCACATACGCATCTGTCAGTATTCATACACAACCACTGCAACATACACATCCCACGCTATGCATACACAGGTATCACATACGCATCTGTCAGTATTCATACACAACCACTGCAACATACACATCCCACGCTATGCATACACAGGTATCACATACTCATCTGTCAGTATTCATACACAACCACTGCAACATACACATCCCATGCTATGCATACGCAGGTATCACATACGCATCTGTCAGTATTCATACACAACCACCGCAACATACACATCCCACGCTATGCATACACAGGTATCACATACGCATCTGTCAGTATTTATACACAATCACTGCAACATACACATCCCACGCTATGCATACACAGGTTTCACATACACCTCTCACTATCCTGTCCACCCTGTGCATCAGAATATATTTGCATAACCCTGCACCGATGGTGTGGATGACAGGGTTGCAGCAGAGGCTTCATCATATGCACAGGGTGATATGTTTGCCAGGGGCATAGGCTGCACCAATGGATAACATCATGTGTGTGTTTAAGGGCCAGTGGGTTTACTGGACTTGTCTGTGCAGAATGCATGTGGATGTGGTGGAGCCCTACAGTTGTGTCTGCTGTGTGTGTGTGTGTATGTGTGTACACAGTTCAGCCATATGTGATGCCTACACGCGGTATAATTGACAGCCCCAGACTGTAAAGTGCAGGTTGTACAGCTCACTGTGTCTGTCCACGGCCACGTGACCTGTGCCTGCCTGGGGTTGCACGGGCACTACCGGGTGGAGGTACAGAGTGGCTACTGTCCGATGACAGATGTCCGCTGGAACCGTGTCCACGATGGGACCGGCCAGGGCCACGTCCACATGGCCTGCTGTGTCCTGGTGTGGACAATGCAGCACCAGCTGCACTGCTACTGCTACCGGCACTATGTGAGTGGGCATGAGAGGTGGCACGCACACGTCGACCTGCACTAGGTGGTGTTGCTGGCCTACACCCACGTGTCCTACGCCTCACCCCTACCAGGTGTTCCAGCACAGACAGCTCACGCTCGTGGATTGCCATGCCTCGGTCGAGGATTCCAACCATTTCACCTAATCGCCTATCCAGTACATTAGAAATCTGCTGTTGAGCATTTGCCAATGACTGGATGTTGTCATTCAGGGTACAGATTGCAGCCCTCTGCAGCCTCTGCCCTTCTTGGTTCTGCCATTCTGCACGTGCCTGTGCCACCATTACAGTCTGGAACATGCGTCTGGTGATACCAGCTGCTGCGCCCTGTGCTGCAGGTGCATGTCTGCCAGAGGTCCTCCTATGAGCAGCACTGGCCACATGCCTGTGTGGCACATCACCAGTCATTACACTGGCAACATGTTGTGTAGTCACACCTTCTGTAGCCACCACACATTCCTGTTCAATGCCAACAGACGCTGACTGTCCTTTCTCTATGGGCGGCGGTGATGTGGTATGTGTTGGCATCAGAACCGTGTGCGGGGAAGAAGGGAACATAGGTGGGATGGTAACCAATGGCACAGATTCCGCCCCTGACAACCCTGCCTGTACCTCATGCATATGGTAATCACCGCTAGTATCTGTGGGGACACTAACATCAGATGGACCGCAGGAGGGTAACGCACCTACACCACCTGTGAATGCAAAGACATACTGTAAGGTACATTACACACACACACACACACACACACACACAGACACACAGACACACAGACACACACAGACACACACAGACACACCATGCATGTGATATTTCAGATGGCATGCAGCATTCCTGCACTACAGCACAGGGAATGCAGCTCAGACATTAATAGTGTTAGTATGCATACCACCCTGGGGTGCACACTACATCAAGCAGGTGTCATATCAGTAGGCATGCAGTACACACATTCATGGTAATTTGCATGCATCACTGTGATACACCATGTGGCCCAAATGGGTTAACAGTACACATGGCTGACGTTACCTTGACATGTAATCCGCTGACATGTGCAGTAACATGTATACATGTCTGACACAATGGTGTCCTGACACATGCACAGCATCATAATGGGCCTCACAGTGCAGTGTTGTGTGTACAGCCTAAAGATAGAATGCATGTTCAGCAAATGTGTATGTGCAGGTGTGGTTAGTGTGAGCCATGTACATAGCTATACAGTGTGGAGTACAGGCACTGTGCCATTGCATGGCAACATAACGCATGTATGTTGCTGTGCAATGCATAACATGGACGCATTGCATTGCCATGACTGCAACACAGTCATGCTGTTCCACAGATCGTATATGGTAGACATCGCTGACACCTCCGGTGGCTGCAGACAGGCATTGCGGTTGTCCGGTGTAACACATCAAATGTACAAGTGGTCCACTATGGCTATGATTGCACTATGTGTGGACAATGTGCAACGGGGTCTATCCACATCAGACGTACTGTGTGGCAACATGCCTGAGGCTATCACCCATGGCCATGTGTGAACGGTTGTTGGACAATTGTGTGTGATGGGCATCTTGTACACATGTCTGTGGTGTCCCATGTGACATACACCCATACATGTCAGAGGTGTCACAATCCACAGGGCTATGCAGACAACAGTGTGGATGTGTGTTATGTCGGGTGTAGGTCATGTGATGGTGTGACAATATTGCGGACAGAACAACACAAGCTTGGGACATGTCAGGTGGCATGTCACAATGTGTGCACACAATGCAGGGGCATATGTCACAATGGTGACACCTGTGTGCTGCCCAGATCACTGCTCACTGTGTGGTACTGTGTGCGTACCACAAATGTTGTTCCAATGCATACTACATATGCATCCATTGTATAACACCTCCGCCGTTGTATGCATAGCTGACCGCACAGATCACATTGACAGGTACTGTGGTTTCATGCCGGTGTATACTAACGGTGTATCTATTGCACATGGGTGGCATGTGTGTGTGTGTCTGGTGGTGCAACCTGTATAACGTGACTGGAACAGAACCCGGGTGTGCATGTTATACCTGGCCACATGGCAAATAACTCTACACTGTAACATGCCTGATACTGACAACAGTCTCACCTGCGACGGACCCATGTCTGTGTGACATGCCAGAGGTACCTGTATAGGGGCGACACAACAGTATAAACATTATCCATGACTGTATGACAGCCACAGTTCGCACTGTGCATGTGAACACATATACCTGTGTGATAGCATATGGTACGCACATGGCTGCATACACAATGTAGCATACTGTAGTATGCAGCTTGTGTGCCCATATACCTGGCATGTGTTGTTACTTTACATGATGTACAGTGACACCTGCAACTACAGTGGATATCATACCCATATGCAGGACTGACTTACCAGGCAACTCCAGGCTCATTGGTTGGGAGACACCCACCTCCACGATGGCGGCTAGTGTTTCTGCATGCTGTTCCCTGGGTGTCCCCAGACTGGCCAGTAGCTCCTCTGTGTGTGTGAGTGGGGGCTGGGTTGGTGGCCCACCACCTGTTCGACCTTGTTCTCTGGCGATTGCAGTGGCATGCTGTTTTGCATGCCGTATCAGGTCCGTGCAGTGTCTGCGTATCTGCTGGTAGGTGCGGTTGTTGCCACCCACGTCATTCACCCTCCTGCATATATCCTGCCACAGGTCATCCCCCTGCTGCGCATGCTGTGGCACATGGCTGAACAGCACGTCATAGTTGTCATGGAGCAATGGTATGATGACATCATCCTCCTGGTGGCTGAAGGCTGGGAGCTGTGAATGTGGCATTATCTGTAAGACATAATGATGGTGACAGGTCACATTCACACTGATGTACTGGCATACCGCTGAACATACATTGCTATGACATGTACGACATCTGCACAGTAATCTCTGAGAAGCATCATGACACTGACACAGCTGACGTGTTGCTGTCACACCTGTCACACCGTTATGCAGTGGATATCATATCTCTGTGTCAACTCAGCACAGTGTACATACTCCATGTAGATGGTAACTTGCTGTGGACATGTGTACTTGTCTGCACCTGTGTTCTTACCAATCTGCACTTGGCCCAATGGGTCCACAGTACTACTGTTCACCTGGATGCTGTGTATATGTCACATAGTATCAGACGCAGCCGTCATGGACGACAGCAGTGACACTGCCACATACACATGGACACCTGTACATGCATGTGTTTTGCCATATACATCTACTCAGCACTGTACGGGTGTTGAACATCCTGCCACGGCACACCTGTATTGCACATGTGATACACATGGGACAATGTCTATTCATATGACATTTGCAGGAATGGGCAAACATAGCATGTGCGCGCACGTTGTACACGCTGTCACACAGCAATTGTGACACCACAGGGTGCATCAGTGCCACATTACTGATCCAGTCAGTTGATAGTGCATGTACCATGTGGCCATCGCACCATGTATGACTGTGATGACACGTGCAGCCTTGATGGATAAGGTTGCATGGTATGGCAGGATATATCACATATATGGCACAGGGATGTGTCCAGCCTGTGGAATACCAGTGTTAGGACGGTGGCTGTCCATTCCATATGTCATTTATATGGGTATATGGACATGTTGCATGTCCATCATCATGGTGTGGACATTGTCCTTCTGCAAGGTAGGCAGCAAGCTGCATGGTGGGGGTGTGTATTGTGCATGCTGGTATGGCACATCCATGCATAAACATTACCCCTGACAGGTGCTATGTGCTGTACTATTGTTCAACACAGTGCTGTATATGCTCGCACAGTGATATCCTGTGCACATGGATGGTACCCCGACCTGACATGGGTACCTCATATGTCTACATCCAATGCCTGCTGTCACCACCATTTCGGTGGGTGCACCACACAGCATCATCCCTTCCACAGTGACCATGGTGTTGGGCACAGCCTAGGTATTCATTTATGAGGAAGGGGATGTTCACATAGCGGTGGCAATGCTGGTATCATCCATCAGACCGTCCACTTATGACACACACCTCACACACACAGCCCATTCAGTATGTTGTTCGCAACACTGACACAGCTATACTGCTAGGTCAGGTCCATTCCCAGCCGTACATACACAGATGCATAACATTTCTCTCTGTGGCATGGGCTACAATGACGGTGGTGTTCAACACATACCGTGTCCGACTGTAGCTGGCGATGATGTTCTGTGCACATGTCAACACATTAACCCTGTTCTACTGTAGCCAGCGGTGATGTGCTGTGCACATGTCAATGCCTTACATTGTGTTGATGTCTGTCTGTCAACAGGCCACTGGTGGAACACGCAAAGGTATTTGTAATCAAATATACATGCCACCCTGTACAGCTGTACTGCTAACATCTCCGGTGCTAATGTGTCATGGACATGCACACCTTACCCAGAAAGGTGATAGTTCATTGCCACCCTTACTCATTACTGTCTGTGGGTTGCTATTATCCAACACCCTATTTGTATCATACGGTCAAGCTATGCACCTGTGCAGGACATGTGAGCATGTAATGCGCTACTGATTACCTTTGCACCTATTGCACAACATGTCACACAGGTACGCTGGCAGTCATACACTTCGCAGCTTGCTCTAGGTACATCAGGTGTTGTACACACAACACACATATCCTGTGGGACATGATCGTATGTACAGGCATGTCCAACCGTCACGTGCCAGTGCTACCCCTATATGACGGATATGTCGTACATGTGGCAATACAGCAACTGTCACATGTACTCGTGCAATGCTCCCCTACCAACGTACAGCGGTACTGCCTGTAGGAGATGTGCTTCTGCATCCATGCTGTGCCCATAGGTGTCAGTTGTACATAATTACGTGCAACGTACCTCATTTGGTGTTCTAACAGGTGCATGTTCATCAAGGTTCCACATTGGAAGGGTCTGTCACACATTCATTGTTGTACACGGTGTACATGCCAGCCATGGCTTACTAGATGGGAATCATAGTAATTCATTGGGATATCATATTTATACATTAGCGCAGCGTATTTCAGCCATCATATACCCTTCCTAGTTGACACTGTTAGTCAGCCAGTAGTAGGTGTTCTACGATCTGCACATTAGGCACATAGTACGAGGGCTACTGTTACCCATTCTGTGGACAGGGTGCTGACAGCTGTGGATGGGGGTGATGCTGTCGACAACCATGACTGCACCTGACGGTCACATCTGGATGTGTAACATTCACATCACACACCTACCATCACGTAGTACCACATTGTCTACAACAATGGACATTCCTGCAAGAACAACATATGCAATATGTCTGTATAACCACTGTAGGTACCACTGGTGGCCCCCAGCATGGCAGCCAACATCACCAGTGTATATTCCACAGACTCATGGGTTACAACATTCACAACACACCAGTCACGGATGAGTCTGTTGTGAATCACAATGCAGTTCCACACATCATGTTACACAAGGCATCATGCACTGAGATGTTGCGGATGGGTGAACACCTCTGCAACTCAACATACGCACACATGACACATCACCTGGTACAATATATCTGTCATACATCATGTTATTGTGACTGCCCTGTGATGGCAATACACAGACTACGTGTACTGGGACATGCAATGGCTCCCCGGTGTTATAGCCCTCTGGGTGTGTGTCTAGCCATGGTGTACATTCGGCAGTGGTCTGGACACAGGAACACTGTACATTGACCTACTGTGTCACTGCAACAGTTGCCTATGCTCCTGCTGTTATTGTACAGGCATGTGGTATCTGCCCGCTATGACAGTCCAGGTCAAACACAATGCTGTGGCATGCATGACCTGCAGCCATCGGCCTGGGGTGTAGAGCACACATGTACATCTTCACATGCTATACTGCCTCTCTGGCAGTTTCACATACCTGTCACCGGCAGGGCTGTAACTGGCAGGCACGGCATGGGGTCATGTGGAACAATGCTTGCATCTTCCACTGTGATGCACACATGCGAGGCACACACACTATTGCACCGCTCACATACTCTGCACAGAACACCTGCGATTACGGATTGTACATGGACCGTACCTTCCAGGCACATACCTGGACTGGAACACCCACAGATGAGGGGTTCACACATCACACACTGTTTTGCACACATCCTGGATAGTTGCTTAGCACAATGCATCATTGGTGCTCCATGTGCAGATAACCATGTTTGTGACCGATATACACAATGTCACATGCAACAGAGTCGACATTGTACACCACAGGTTACATACCGTCTGTGATGTTATAGTGTACATTGGGCCTCAGACAGCTACTACTGCTGTGTGCTGACAGTAACCCACACTTCCCTGGGATAGACACCCATGTACCTACACATGCTTGAGGCATGCACTCCGCTCAGCTGGATGACACAATACACAACACATACCATACCTACACTACCCTTAGCATGAACACTACCTCCATGTGACTGGTGTGTCACACCTGGGGTTATCCCCTCTTTGGTGGGTTCCACACATATGCTACATGGCCTTGCTAGCCACACCCTGGAAACACACCCATCACAGCATACACGGAACATGTGTACTACAACTACTACAGACATCTGCTGACAGCAGTTGTTAACATCATGACACCCGAGCAGATGGACACTACACATACATATGCTGACACATACCACTGTGCGCTTCAGTAGCATGTACACAATTGCAGGAATCATGCTATTCCACACAGAGACATGGCGGTACTGACCAGTTCACAGACGCCACTGTGGTGGTCATGTTTCATGCACATATGATGTACAACCACAAGTACAGGCTGTTGCACAGTGGTGTACATTCACATGTGTGGGGTGCATCACTTGTCAGCCATGGTGGGTCCTCAAGGTCCATCATCACATACTCCAAGGCTAGCTATCTACACATGACTGCCGCACATGGTGGTGTGGGGCCTCAGGCATTGTGGTGGTATGTCAGTATTCTTTGGCAACATCCACATCTGATGTCACATACAATAGTCAGCCAAGCATTGCAGACCGCGGTAATGTTGGCAACGTGCCAGGCGATGGCGTACTTACCGACAGTACACCCTCTCACTCACTACAGGGTCGCAATCCATACATGGACATCGTAGTGCCCCTGTGGTCACATACACAGTACTGACATACACACGATATGTCCTGGGACACTGGCCCAAAGTCACCTTCCAATGTCCCTGGCTATAATGTCCCACCAACCTGTTCGGTATATGTCACCACACCAGGCCACTATATTCACTGCTAGCCTTTTGTCAGACATTGTGGACCCTGACTGCCGCACAGCGGCATGTTGGCACTACACAAGGGGGAAACTGCTTTTGCACGAGTGGGACTATAGTCATACACTCCTGACTGGACCATTCTGCATGGCAATGGGGCACATCATCAGGAACGTGATTCCCACACACATTGATGGCCTACAGTCCTTTCCTAGCACCCAGGTTGGGCTTGTGATTGCCACGGCAAGGCACATACACATGCTGGGCACCTGTCATACAGTTGCTAGGGCGGTTGAGGATGGTACGGAGGACAACACATCATACGTTGTCCTCACATTGCCTTTCAGCACCATTCCACATTCTGGTATTGACAACATACACATCTACCTGCACATCATACCCTGTGTTTCAGGATGTTATGCTATGTGGCTCATGGACAGTACGCACAGTGGTGCCAGTATACCGTAGTACCTACTACATGTCAGGTACATATTGCATTACACAGTCCTCAGTCATAGGGCCACTCATGTTCACTATATGCTTACATACAGTACATGCTATCACAGAGTACTGTCCATGCCTAGATTTCCCACACCTACATACCAAACGCCATTATTGCTCTACCAGTTCATACCGATACCAACCATATGGGTGTCAGTGTGACGGATACTTCATATGAGTATCATGGCATAAAGATGCATGACACACGGTGCATGCACATCACCTTTGCATAACATCATTCACCCACTGACTATCACATGGATAGTGGTCCCCTACATACATATCACATTGTACATGGTTGCAGTACACACATATGCCACACACAGTCCTGTGGTTACTGTATTCCACTGTGGCATGGATATCCATCTGCAAGGCCACACCTATCTGTACTGTGTGTGATGCTGGTACATGGGTGGGCATTGTACCTGTGAACTACACACATTTACACACAGTCAAGGGAACGATACCACATTTATGGTGTACCTTCCACAACAGCTACAGCATTACATGGCACAACATTGACATGCCATGATGTTTACTGGGCTCAGACAGTTTACATATGTGGCTGTAATACGGACAACACATCTGTACACATCTGCATACCACATACTCAGGGGTGTCTTCTGCTCTGACACGGACCATGTCCACTACATTATTGATGCATATACTCCTCATACATGACATCTGCGGTGGGCACTGTGAACGTAATACTCCTGGATATGTGCACACACACCACATTGCATAGGCTGTGCTTCTGTGTTACTTCCACAAACGTAACACACACCATGCTGTGGCACATAGGTCCTGTGTACATCCTGCAGGGACACACAGTAGCACTGTTCATGTGATACCTCCCTTGCTGTTTGAGTGACACATGTAGTCCTGGTGTCACCACAGCAGCTGTACTGTGTAGAGGTGCAGTTGACACCTGCCTCTGCTGTTCACAGGACACTACCATGGAGAGGTGACACTACTGTGTACACTGCATATGTGCTTATACATGGACATACCAGACTGCATTGTAGCCCACTGTGCACCTGTGCAGATACTACAAGTCCTTTGTGCATGGTTACTTGGTGTCCCTTCCATTTAGAGTAGCTATCATGCTACTACTATGTCCCATACCTACAGGCCATATGTATCCTGTTATTATACATACCAATAGGCGATACCTGCGTTATGCATGATATGCCTGTGATACTGTGTATGATATCTGTCATATCTACCTAGACAACTATACATTACACATATTTCACATAGTATCCCCTAATGCATAGCATACTTGCACGTCGGCCACACCTTACATATGTCGTCAACGGTATATGCTCATACACATGCGTGCTGTGACAGTATACATACATGTACTATCCCCTGCTATGACACTTCCTTGTTGGACATCCACTGCCAGCAACAGCGTGTGGTATGGCATTGTTCTCTTTAATGCCCTCCTGTAGCATCCCTTGTGGTGTCTCTGCTGTGTACATGATGTCCCACTGCTGTACACACGGTGTCTACAAGCATTGGTATGCTCAGCAAGACATCACTACATAACTACCTTTCACCACTTTCTGCATTACGGACAAGTGTAATTAATTACAACCACCATTCACATACAGTACAGCTTATTGATACAGATCATGCGTTACACAACCTTACATATCGTGTGTTCTACATACCTTGTTGGTGTTTCGTTCCATTTTTTTTTCCCGTTTCCTTTCGTTTTCAGTAGTACAATGCTGTTTCAGTATGAGCATACGGTTTGAATATCCTGAGAGTCATCCTTATATACGTCGATACCTGCAACATGTGAATCCATCCCACCAATTGCTGTTCCTCAGTGAGTAATTACATGCATATCACCTGTGCATCTACTCCATTCGGAAATTACGCGTCGATACTGGGGTATAATTGGATTCTCCACCTGGGCGTTGGCTATTTGCCCTACCTTCGTGGAGATGGTCTGTATTGTGTTATGTTATGTGTAACTGCAACTGCTATGCATAGGGACAAGTATATTTTGAATTCATGTCACCCGTGGATTGTGTGTGACAGGTGTAGTATTTGGTTCAACATGTGGGTGTACCTGTCCTGCCGATGAATGATAACAGTGTATTGCATTCCAAACTGTAACATGGCTGTTGTTTTCCTTTATACAACGCATGCAATTATGCATCCGCCTTTAATTGGGTCTCCCACGCGATATGTTGTGGTTATGCAGATGTCATTGACTGACTGTATGTTTGTGCTGCTATTACGGTTTGTATTCCTTTAATATCTACAGTGGGGGATATTGGTGGTTGTACGTAATGGATACGGTTTGTGGGCCTTGCATCTCTACATAGACAGTATAGTTGTCTGTGTGCTCCATCCCTACTTGGAGAGTTAACAGTTAATAGTCTTTTGTTATGGGGGTGTAGGTTGGGCTGTTGTTAATTGGTTCCGATATCGTCTACAGCTGAGCGTGCTGCATGTATAGCTCCGTAACTTCTGTGGTATATCAGCGGCTATGTGTACGTGAGTAATTACGTGCATATCACCTGTTTATCTACTCCATTCGGAAGTTACGCGTCGATACTGGGGTATAATTCGATTCTCCACCTGGGCGTTGGCTATTTTCCCTACCTTCGTGGAGATGGTCTGTTTTGTGTTATGTTATGTGTAACTGCGTCTGCTATGCATAGCGACAAGTATATTTTGAATTCATGTCACCCGTGGATTGTGTGTGACAGGTGTAGTATTTGATTCAACATGTGGGTGTACCTGTCCTGCCGACGAATGATAACGGGATATTGCATTCAAAACTGTAACATGGCTGTTGTTTTCCTTTATAGAACGCATGCAATTATGCATCCGCCTTTCATTGTGTCTCCCACGCGATATGTTATGGTTATGCAGATGTCATTGACTGACTGTATGTTTGTGCTGCTATTACGGTTTCTATTCCTTTATTATCTACAGTGGGGGATATCGGTGGTTGTACGTCACGGATACGGTTTGTGGGCCTTGCATCTCTACATAAACAGTATAGTTGTCTGTGTGCTCCATCCCTACTTGGAGAGTTAACAGTTAATAGTCTTTTGTTATGGGATTGTAGGTTGGGCTGTTGTTATGTGGTTTCGATATCGTTTGCAGGTGAGCTCGATGCATGTATACCTCCGTAACATATGTGGTATATCAGCGGTTATGTGTACGTGACAACTATCCCTTGTCATTCTGTCACAGATATTTGCAGTCGTTGTGGTCCTGTTGTTGGCATAGCCTGTTTGCCAGTGGTTGCCACATATTCAAATGGGAATTGATTGTTTGACACTTGTGGAACACACAGTGGTGTTTATGGGCCAACACGTGGCCATGGTCAGTACTGGGGTAGCACATACTTTTTTCCGCGGAACATACCTATTGCTGTGTGACTTTGCCAACGTATCATATTGCATGTAGCATATCAGTGTCGTACATACAGGAATAACTATTACATACGTCCTTTCCATTTCTTATGGTGAATATTCCTGTGCTACCATCTGGAACATACTCACTTTGTATTGTTTTATGTCAGGACACACCTAGCCAGGGTGGGGCTGTCACTACTACTCTGGGACTAGTAGTGAACATATGCCTGAGGCTAGTGTACCGTATGCCTACACCTAATATTCTGTTCTGCCTCTACCTTGGCACCAACATACACATGTTGCAGACACACACACATTACACTCACACAGTGACGCACACGGCACCCTCAACGCACACGTACACATACTACGGCACTCATGGGGACGGTTGCACACAGTACCTACGTGGACCGCAACACCGGCAGTGGTGACTACCTCTCCCTTCATGTCATCATACTATTACACGCGCATGTACTGTTACAGTACTGTGTTCCATCAGTCTTTCAGCCTCGCGGTTATGCATATCGGTATGTTACACGTTCCATGGTTGGCAGTATCCTATTATTGTGAACCTCCCGGATGTTGTGAATGTTGTTGCACTATCTATACTATGTACAGATATCGCTGGATACATCTCAGTCACCTTATATCCCTCTGCTTCCCTTTCTTATCTGTATTATATATATGTATATGTGTACATATTTATCTATATATATATTTAGATATATGTATATACATATATATATATATATATATATATATATATATATATATATATATATATATATATATATATATATATATATATATATATATATATATATATATATATATATGTATGTATACATCTTGGGGCGAACGTGGCAGGCACACAGCAACGCCATATGCTGTGGGACTCCCGTACTGTTCAGGTGTTGGCGTTACATGTTCCACTGGCTGTTGGGTTTACAGTGTTTGGGGGCTGCCTATGTTGGAGTCACACATAAGGCCACCCATACATTACACTTTACAGGTGTTCATGATTTTGTGCCGTCCATTTCACTGTGTGTGCAGGTGGGGAGGTGTCAGTCCATGGGGCCTACGCTGTCAGAGTATGTGCTATACGTTCCCTCTTTGCCAAAGCATAGGCATATTGGGTACGCCTCCGTCTGCCTACTGGGGCTGGCACAGTGTGTTCATGGTCTGGAACCCCCTGTGCCTGGACTGGCCTTGGCAATTGTGGTGGGCTTTGTGGCCCTTCACCATTATTTCCCTGCAGCAGCTGCTTCCGCAGGATCATATTATGTAGCATGGTACATACTATGAATATGTGGGCACATGTGCCTGGAGAGTACTGCAAGGCTCCACCAGATGTATCCAAGCACCGGAACTGTGATTTCAGCATCCTGAACACATGCTCTATGATTATTCTGCTTTGTGCGTGTGCCTCATTATGGCGTTCTTGCATGTGTGTGTGTGCATTTCTGATGGGAGTCATCATCCACAGCTCCAGTGCATAGCCAGCATCCCCCACAAGATGTCTTGTGGGATGTCCCCCCTGACAAATACCTGATACAGCTGTGAGGCATGCCAGATATGGAAGTCGTGGTAACTTCCAGGGCTGCCAGCACACACATCCATGACAATGCCCTGGGCATTGCACACGACCTGGCAATTGATGGAGTGGAATCCCTTGCGGTTTATGTAGCGTCTACCCTGCTTGCCAGGTGGTGACTTGATTTGTATGTGCGTACAGTCTATCGCACCCAGTACCTCTGGGTATTGTGCCACACGGTGGAAGTGGCGCATATTGCTAGCCAAATCCTCCTGAGATCTGGGGAAGTATATATGCTCATTGGCATGTGGTAACATGGCATCCAGGAACTGGTGTAGTACCCTGGATGCTGATGCCTGTGAGATGCCCATTATATCTCCAGTTGGCCTTTGAAAGGTACCTGTGGCCAGTATTCACAAGCTTACACATACCTTTGTGTCCACTGGGGTGGGTTCCCCTCTGTTGTTTTTTGTTCTCAGGCGTGGCCGGCACAGCTCCACTATTTGCTGTAACATGTCCCTGTCCACCCTGTAACACTCTACTATCTCCAGGTCGTGTAGCCCCTGGAAGGTTACCCTTGGTCTGAACACTCTCCTTCTCTTCCGAGGCCTGCGGTGGTTGTCAGCATCCTCCTCCACAACACCGTCTGTCTCTAACACATGCTGATGGATCACAGCTATGGCAGCACCCAACATGTACATTTTAAAAGTTCCCCGTGTGTTTACACCTATGGTGCGGCATTTGGGAATACACGGCTGTGTGTTGTGTGCATTCACACTTTATACTATTGTGCTGTGCACACCGATGATGTCATAGGGTGTGTTTGTACGGCCGTATCTAAGGGTTATCTTCCGTGTTTTACCGATGGAACTACAAAGGTGTTGCCTTTGGTGTTGAATTACTCTTGCCTGCCATGGATTACCTTTCGACCTTCCCTTACTATTTCTGCACGTTGCACCTACCACTGTCTGGCATGCATCCTGCAGAGCACTGTCATTTGTACTTGCATGGACATGGCATATCATGCGTTTTGTGTGTTACTGCCGTTGTGCTGCCAGTCTGCTTTGCTCTGCTGTGTCAGGTCTTCTATCTTTGCAATCTGCTACCTCCCCTACTTTCTTTGCATTCATATGCCTCCCCTATCCCGTTTTGAAGGTTTCTGCATGCAGAGTTGTCAGCTGCCGTCGATTGCCCTTCGTGGGTTGATTAGTGTTGATTGCTCATTAGTACTCCAATTACACTTCTTCCGCATTTCCTTATATTCTTCACATCACCTTCCTGTTTCCGATATTGTTTGCGGGGCGTGCATCACATTACTAGGTTCAGGGAACGTTGTCATCCTCGTACACATGCACTTTTGTGGGCATTGTGTGCTCTCAGCTAAACTATTACCCCACACCCCGGTCCTGCAGCTTTGATTTGCGATGTACAGCCCAGGTTTGCTGTGCTCCAATGTGCTTACTGCTACGGTGGCACACCCCTCTGCAGATGTCATGTATTCCCTCTGAGCCACTCCTCAGTGTTGTACCGCTGCGCCGTTTGGTACAACCTTACTCCGGTGGGGCATTTGCGATTCAATATTATCTGCCTCATTTGCATGGCATTGACTACTAATTCATAGTTACCACGCCGAAGACTGCCGCGAGTCCTTGGCAACCCTTGCACCGTGGTTGTGGCGTTCCATGCATACCATGGTGTATTATGCTGTGAACCTGGTGTCTATTACAATGCTGTTTTATAACATTGTTATATTATTTCATTATGTTGCACCTTCCGCACACATGTCCTGCGGTTCTAATGTGAGTTACTGTGGACATGCCATTTAAGTTGTTATTTACGTGTTGTGCATATTTTCTTTTGCCATTGTCTGTGTATTTTGCCATTGGCATATGTTAACAGTGTGATACCTGGGTCTGACACTCTTCCATTACTCCGATGTTATGTTTGGGAAAATGTAAACCGTTTGTTTTGGTTTACATTGCCGTGGGCTTATGCTATGCCTGCACCACTTCGTGAATCGCTATATGCCTTCATTTGCATGGTGATACACTGCACATAGGGTGTTTAGCATACCTACACCGGGGGCTGCACAGATCTGGCGCACGCCGGTAGTGCACGTGGAATTGGATCGTACCTGAATTGCTCGGTGGCCATATTTGGCGTTGTAACGCCTACGCTATGTGTGCGCCTGGCGCAAGGTTCATGAATCCCGGGGTGTGTCAGACTACCATCTACTTCAAATTACAAACACAATTACATTTTTGTTGAAATGATGCTTTAAAATATTATGCTTTGCATGTAACTGTGTAAATTGTGTTCATGCAGTAGTTTTGACTGAATGTGTTTTTGACCTTCATTGAAAACTAAAAAATCTAATGTATATATAACATTTATGGTGTCAATATTGACTATGGGATTTGTTTGGCATGGAATTTAAAAGATTTTGTGTGGATTGGTAATGCCTGCTATCAAACTGTACCCCCAAATTTGCAGATGATTGAGTTTGTACACCAACACTGATTCACTGCTTTTGGGGATTTCTTCTTGTCTCCATTGGTGTCTGACAGTGGAATTATGTATTTATTTATTTATTTATTTACATTTGTTAACCAGGTTGGTCTAGCTAGGCTTGAGGCCCATTTTCAGTGGAGACCTGAGGAGAAAAGCTCCAAAAAAAAACACACAAACAGTTTACAGAGAATCAAACATTTGAGTCTAAAAATATGGTCAAAATCTGTTATACAAGAACGTTAGAGAGACAAAGCAGAAATGCAAACACGTGATATATACATATCAATATTTTCACAGACTAAAAAATATATTTAGATATTTAAAAAATTAGTATATGTAAGGAAGGTATGGGGGCACAGTCCCCCATCTTGGTGGTGCAGTGGAGTTTACCACCCCCCCCCACAAAAATGTGTTCTGTTATATATTTTGTGTAATATGTTTTCAACAAAATTCTTTTCTATGTTTTTTTCTTTCAATCAAAGCTACTTTAGACAGTCTCTCTCTCTCTCTCTGTGTATATATATATATATATATATATATATATATATATATATATATATATATATATATATGATACATAGCATAAAACTCTGGACTTTTTGCTGCTACACACTTTAGGTCATTGAAACTGTGCTGGCACTGCTGGCTGGAGTAACATCATCTTAACTAAACCCAGTTAACCATCAGGGGCATTAGACCAGGCACTGTTATTACAAGCAAGTTTGATTTAACCAAAAATCTTTTGTCACATACATGTTTTTTTAAAGGAATACATTCACATTTCATTTAAATGGTAGATAAGGATGGTATGCAATCATCTTTTTTATATTACTTACAATTGCTGGGTATTGCCTTAGCTATCTTGTCATAGGTTCCTAGGTGATTCCTAGGCTAATGGTACAAGAGCTTTTACAAGCCTAATCAATAATACTGAGGATATGACAATGTTATATTTTAATTCCCAAGATATACAATGGGGTAATATAAGGTAAGTAGGTCTTTTGGTGTTTGAGCCCTGACTCATTTACAGTCTGCTTCATTCCATAAGGAACATCCCAGGAGTGAAATTACAGTCCACCATCCATTTATCCAAATTCTTTTTGGACGGGCTTTGTTTTACTAAGATGAGAAGTTTATTCCATAGACATGGCACCCTTTGGGATATGAATCTGTCACGCTAGCAAGTCGTGTTAGAGTCAAAACCATGCAAAGCATAACACTCATATTTTGTCTCTTGCAAATATGTAACATATTCATCAGGGCTGGATCACAGAATGTTTTATAGGTAAGACATAAGTCCCCTTTCAATAAACAATACTAGATGGAGGAAAGGGACAAGGCTTTTAGTCAGTCTGTATAAGACATGTCTTACAACTTGTATTTTTTACTGAGAGTAGAGTATTTCACCTGAATATCATTTTCATGCAATAGAGTAGTGGGGGTGGGGTAGGGATGCACATACTCCTATGTGTGGTGTGTGATTATCAACTTTTATTAAATGTTTATTAGCTTGAGATGGGAAGGTCTATAATGTTCCCCAGATTCTGAAAAGATTCTCAAAAGCTTGCATGGGGTGCATAATTAGTGTAAGAGGTAATGTTGGCAATATGGTGGCCGAGCGATTCACGTATGTGCTTGTTTGATGTGCGCGAGTGCTCTTGCACTAGTGCTGCACGTTCCCAGCCCTCGTATGCAAATGACCCCATTTGCAGGTGAAAACCATGCAAATGAGGTAAATATGCTATCCAGGAAGCTGGAATCAGGGTGTGCAGGACTAGCATAATATGCAGAAATGTACTCGGTTAGTAACCGAGTACGGTTCTGCAAAATCCAAAATGGGGACATGACAGCTCCAAATAAAGGCTGCATATCATTGAGAAAGTATGCCATTGGCCAAGTATAAGGCCACTGGCATTGAAAACAATGCAAAATGTAAACAATGCGACTTTTATTATATTACCAGTGATCACGGCAGTGTAAGCATAGGGCAGCGGCGTGCAAACAGGATCGTTGGGAAAATAAGAAAATAAACCTAAACAAGCATTTCAACTAAAATCAGTATTCTACCATGCAAGTCAATGGCAGGCAAAAGACAACCCAGCCAGTGTGTAGTGGTTGCTAAGGGGGGAGGCTCAGTGTGACACATGTAACTATGCATTAGCAGGCAATCCTATCCAAATGAGGGGAAGGATAGTGAATCCCAGTTTTCTCCAGCATGTGAGGCATGTCTCAACAGTGTAAGAATATGAATAGCCGAGTGCAAAACTAGGAGGTAGGTGACATCATAGGTAGGTGTGTCAGGCATACTATAAGTGGATTGGAGCACTGTGGCTTGGGTATTCTCCTAGCTTAGCCCATCTAAACTAGGGGTGTGTGTCTAAACCTGCCTTACACTCTTTACAAAGTGTAAGCGGGTGTGCGTGCTGCTCACCGGGTTTTACAGGAAGAAAAAAGAAGTTAAACAGGAAACAGCAGCAGTATGCACATCCAAGTACTCTGTTTGTGCTGCACAACCCCAGGCCCAAACAGAAGGGCAATGGGAAGGGAAAACAGCAGTAGGAAGGTAATCAAGGAGAACTAGCATATCTGGCAAGTGAAATGTATCAGAAGCAGCCAATTACACAGGCAGCAGCCCAGCCAAGAACACTACTATAAACTAAGCAAATACTTTCCCTACTGGTTTTTCCCACACTCTACACCACTGGTGTATACAAGCTGAGAAATTTTAACAAACAGACCTACAAAATGAGAAGTGCTACAGCAGGCAACATAGAACATCATGTGCAAGAGGCTGAGGGTGATGAGGATGTGCATGCTGCTAAACAACCCACAGTGAGGAGACAGAGAAGAGTGTACAGACCGAGGGTAACCTACCAGGGGCTACATGAGCTAGAGATAGTGGACACTATAGGGTGGACAGAGACCTCCTACAGCAAGTAGTTGAGCTGTGCCGGCCACACCTGACACACCAAACTGACCAAGGGGAACCCATCCCAGTGGATACCAAGGTATGTGTAGGCCTAGGTATACTAGCCACAGTTACCTCCAAAAGCACAACTGGGGATAATATGGGGATCTCACAGGCATCAGCATCCAGAGTATTCCACCAGTTCCTGGATACCATGTCAGCACATGCCAGTGAGCACATATATTTCCTCAGCACCCGTGAGGTGTTGACCAGCAATATGCATGTCTTCCACCAAATAGAATACCCTGGGGTAATGGGTGCTATAGACTGCATGCACATATGCAACAAAGCACCACCCGGTGAGCAGGGTAGGGCCTACATCAACCACAGGGGCATCCCCTCCATCAACGGCCTGGTCATTTGTGATGCCCAGAGCATTATAATGAATGTGTGTGCTGGCTGTCCTGGAAGCTATGACGGTTCCCACATATGGCATCTGACGCAGCTGTACCAGAGATTTTCCAATGGGGACATCCCCTACAGTCACCTAGTGGGGGATGCTGGGTACACGCTGGAGTCGTGGCTGATGACACCCATGAGAAATGCACACACACCTGAACAACAATGACATAATGAGGCACACGCACAGGCAGATATGTAATATAGCATGTGTTTGGGATGCTCAGTTCATGGTTCTGGTGTCTACACACATTCAATGGAGCCTTGCAGTATTCACCAGCTACATGTACCCAAATTGTTATGGTATGTGCTATGCTACACAATATGATCCTGCAGAAACAGCTGCAGCAGGAACAGCATGGGGCAGGGTCACACAGCCCCCCACCAATGCCACAGCCTGCACAGGCACAGAGTGACCCGGAGGAGGGACAGCCTGAGCCTACCCCAGTACCCAGTACGCCCTGGCCTTAGCAAAGGGGCAACACATAGCACATGCACTGACACAGTAGGGACCCAGAGAATTACACCTCTCTTTGACTCGCACATACAGTAAAAGGGATGAAAGTATGACACTACCTGTGCTCAACCATGTATTGGGAGTGTATTATGCGCATCTGACATAGGCAGCCCTCTAGCACCATCAGCAAGTTTGTCACACCCTCAAGGTAAGTCAATCAACCTACCAATTGACAAATGGACTAGAATATCTCATTACCTGTAGCTATGGTATGGATGTGAGCATGCAAGGGAATTTGGTGGTTGAATGTTATAGCAGCAGACAGTAGACACCCATAGTGGCACCATGACATCTATAACACATACTGGAGTCACCATAGTAGCTAGTACTATGCAGGGTGACAAAACTCACTGCAGGAAATGTGCTGGGTGACATGTGTGTCCATATGACCCACACATGCCAGTCAGGAAGGTCCACATACCCAACAACAGTGTCAGCCAGCAGGATAGGTGTAGACAAACCCAAACAGAGCCTGTGCCATGGCTCCAGAATGACGGCTATGGTTAACCGCCCCAGGCCTACACAGACAGACCACAACAGGGCAGGCAGTGAGATGTTAATTCTGAAGGGTAGGAATTCAGACAATAATATGTAGGGCAGCCAAAGTCATGGTCTGCAGTACACTGGTATGCCTCTAGTCAGCATGATATTTAGCAATACAGAATGAAATGGAGTACCTGACATACCAGTACGGTCATAGCAAATGTGTACATGTTTCATGAGTGCCCCCCCATCCTAAATAGTAGTGTAATAACCGCCAGGTGTGCCCCCCCAACCCTATGTAGATATGTAGAAACAGTCAGGTGTGCCCCTCTACTATGCAGACATGTTGTAACAGTCAAAGCCAAATGATCGATGGATACTCTGCAGAGACAGCATACCTGTTGGAGTATACATATATATATATATATATATATATATATATATATATATATATATGTATATATACACACACACACACACACACACACACACACACACACACACACACACACACACACAGATATATATATATATATATATATATATATATATATATATATATATATATATATATATATATATATATATATATATATATATATATATATATCTATATATATATATATATATATATATATATATATATATATATTTATAGGTTTACTATTAAAGGGTCGAAAAGCACTTTTTCGAATGTCGTATAGTCGACACCGGAAGGTCGTAAATGTCGAATGTCGAAGACGGAAACACAATCTAGGAACAGTGTTAACATGGGTTGAGGTAGGTGTTCGTATTATTCTTAACTACAAACATCTCCCCTACCTCGACCCATGTTGAAACCCATTCCTAGATTGTTTTTCCGAGTTCGCGATTAGCAGTTACGGCCTTCCGTTCACTATCGACGCTCAAGGAGTGCCGTTCGACCTTTTAATAGTAAACCATATATATATATATATATATATATATATATATATATATATATATAGGTTCATAGGTTCATACTAGGCTATCTGCCCTGGGGCAATTATAAGCCTAGTCCGATTCTGTATGGCTTATTTGAGTATACTGTGCCCTTTTTAAGGTTTAGTTTACTGTGCCTCTGTCTAATAGTGACACGGGAGTAATCCCTGGGACAAACCTACGATCACCCATCCACTTATCGAGATTCTTCTTGAAGAGATTCAGTAAAGTGCTCTGCCTCACATGAACTGGAATTCTATTCCAGAGGGAAGGGAGCCTCTGGGTTATGAACCTGTCCCTCCAGCAAGTTCTATTTATTTCTGTGCTGAGGTTCAAGTCCCTCGAGCGTGTGGCTCTAAGGGATTTAGATTTACTGAGGTGGAGCATGTCCATTAATTCTGGATTTGACATAGCTTTGTATGTCAGGCATAGATCTCCTCGAAGTAGGCGGTATGCAACTTAGTAGAGCTGGAGTTTTTTTAACCGAGCAGCATATGGCATCTGTTTGAGACCCTTGATCCTCTTGGTGAGATACTTTTGGGGTCTTTCTAATTGCTGCAGGTGTCGGGTAAGGTACATCCCAAAAGGGGCATTGTATTCTATGATAGGCCTGATGAGGGATGAATAAAGGGGCACGATTACCTCTCTTGATCTAGATGTGAAACCCTTCGTGATGAGGTGGGCTATGTAGAAGGTCTTTCTAACCACTTTGGCAATGTGGTTTTCAAAGGAGAGATTGCTATCAACTTGGGTCCCCAGGTCCCTAACAACTTTCTCTGTACTTAATGGGTTTCCGCCTATGTGGTAATTTGTGGGCACATTGTTTTTGCCAAAGGGTATGACTATACATTTTTTGGCATTTAGCTTTAAACCATGGTGCTGGCACCAGTTATCTGACTCTGTGAGACCTTTTTGAAGGATGTTTGTGTCAGCTGGAGAGTTGATTATGGTGCCCAGTTTGCAGTCGTCTGCGAACTTGGTAAGCCATAGTCCTCCCATGTTTGCCTGTACCTCGGAAAAGTATATACCGAACAAGTGTGGTCCCAGGACAGAACCCTGTGGGATGCCACTTGTGACCGGTTTCGAGTCTGACATGGCTCCAGCAACTCTCACTCTGTGGGTTCTGTCTTTGAGCCAGTTTGCGACCCATCTTGTGACATAGGGGTTTATATTTAAGCTGGATAGCTTATCTATGATGCCCGAGTGGGGTATTGTGTCAAATGTCTTTGCAAGGTCCAGATAGGCTGTGTGGACTACCTTCCCTTCATCTATGGCTTTGGTGACTGTTTCAAAGAAGTCAACCAGGTTCAAAAGGCAGGATCTGCCCTTGACAAAGCCAAACTGGGTAGGATCTAGTGTATGTAGGTCCCCAATGTCTTTGTTTATGAGCTCCATGATGATCCTCTCCATAGCCTTGCAGACTAAGCTAGTCAGGCTTATGGGGAGATAGTTTCCAGGGTCCGTAGAGGCTCCACCTTTGTGGAGTGGGACCACTGTTGCTGTACGCCATTCTGTGGGCACATATTCTGTAGTGAGGCTGAGATTGTATAGCTGTTTTATTTGAGGGATTAGTTCCTCTTGTAGTTCATGTAGGACGCAACCTGGGATGCCATCTGGTCCCATGGAAGCAGTGTTTTTTGCTTTAGAGAGGGCAGCCTACACCTGAGCATCTGAGATGTTTGGGAGGCAGCCCTCTGCCGGGATAGATACTTGCTCTTTTGTGGGGGGGGAGGTGGAGAAGTTTGCACTGAACCTGTCTGCCAGGATATTGGCGATGTCTGTGGGTTTAGTGTATTTTTTGTCGTTTAGAATCAACTGAGAACAAGTCTGGGAGTTGCATCCCAGGTTTCTAACATAACTGAAAAAAGCCTTATGATTGTTTTTGGTGTCCTGTGCAATTTTTCTCTCGAAGCTGGCCTTGGAAGATTTTATGAGGGATCGTAATTTTTTGCTAGTACTGATCAGAGATGCCTTCCCTATTAGGGATTTTGCTCTATCATGTAGTAGCTTCCTCCTTCTGTTGTACAGTTTATTTATGGCAGGGGTCAACCAGACTGGACTCCTGCCTTTGGATGATTGGGTCTTGGTTTTGTTTGGGATAGCATGATCCATGCATTCCTGGAGATGTCCGTAGAATGCATTTATATAGGATTCTGCAGTTTGGGCTGTAGTTTCCACTGGCCCTGGGGCCTTGAAGGATCCACTTCAGTTTTGAGAAGTGAGAAGTTCACTTTTGAGAAGTTTTTCACTGTGGTTTTCTGGGCTGTGGGTGGGGTCGGGATGTGGACATCCAGTGAAATTAATTTATGGTCTGATCTTACCAATGAGGGATATACTTCTGGTGTGGAGCATAGAGTCCCCATGTTGGTAATGATCAGGTCTAGTATGTTGTCCCCTCTTGTGGGAGTGGTGACTAGTTGTTCCATAGCATTTGAGTTTATAATTTCCAGGAATCTTTGGGCTAAGGTGCTGGGGCTTGAGTAGTGCTTCCAGTCAATGTTTGGGTAGTTGAAGTCACCCAATATAATGGTGTTCGGAGAGATCTTCATGTTCTCCAATGTTTTCAGGAAAGCCGAATGGGATTCCTGACTTTGAGAGGGTGGTCTGTAGGATGCTATAAACTGAAAAGCAGTCTTGCCCACTGTTAGTTGCACATGGATGGTCTCCGATACTTCATGCAATGCCACTAACCTGGAGGTGTGGATATCCTTGATAAATATGGAAACTCCCCCTCCTTTTGTGGTTCGGTCTGGGTTTTGGGGCTGAAAAGCATGATATGAGGTATAGCCTGGTAGTGCTGGGGTGCTCTCTGGAGCCTTGAACCAGGTTTCTGTCACTGCACAGATATCGATGTTCTCCATACTGAGGAGAGCTTCGAGTGCGTGCATCTTGAGGTTAAGACTTCTGGTGTTTAGCAGCATTATCCTTAGTTTCTTGTTCCTTGTGCTGTCTATGGGGGTGGGTTTGACTTTTGAGCCTTGCCTAAAAAAGGCACTATGGGGGTGGCAAGAGCCTTTGCCAATATCCGAAAGCCCAGTGGTGACAGGTGCAAGCCGTCCCTAGCGAAGCAATGTGGCTTGTCGAGCATGTCATGCCAGGCTGACAGACACTGGATCCCCTTTGAATGACTCCAACATTTTAGCCAATTGTTAAAATTGATCATTTTGTCTTTGTACTGTGGCATCAAAATAGGTGAGGGTAAGATGCTGGTCAAGGTCAGGGTCATACCAGCCTGGGCTACATGATCAGAGAGCTCCTCTATGTCTCTTTTCATGTAGTCCAGGGAGGTACATCTCAGGTCATTCACACCAGCATGTACAATGACTGAGTCATATTTGTATTTGCTTTGAAGTGACCTGAGTGCTTGCGTTATGTGTCAGATCCTAGCACCTGACAGGCAGCTCACTGTGACCTTCTCTTTATTCAGCCTGGTGAGCGGGACGTCAGTGTGTCTGACAATAGAGTCACCTATAACAAGAGTATCAGGTGTGTTATTCAGCCGTAAGGGCTGTGGCTGCTTGGCACACTGACTTTGTGGGTTATGTGTTGTATGTGTTTTGTTTTGAGGTAGTGTTTGCTTGGATGTCTGCTTTGGAGGTCTCTGTTGCTTAGGTAGATTTTTATTTAGAGCCTCCAAGTATGTTTTTCTTTATTTATGTGTTTGGTTCGCTGATGTGGTGGGACTATGTGATACTGGGATTGTGTTGTGTAAGGTTACCTTCTCCTCCTAACTGGTTACACCAGTTTTGAGATGAGAGAGCTCAGCCTCCAGTTTGGCTAAATAGTTGCATCTCTCACATATATTTGAACCTGTTTGGAGGAGGAGAGGGTTGTCCGTGTAAATAAGACAGTGGTAACATTGCCTCAAAATTCCCAGATTCACCAGCTGGACTGGAGAGGAAACCATTGAATGACCTTTGGACATGCTAGAGTAATAGGGAAACTGAATTTAAGATGGACCAACAGAGGACAGGGTATTCGTAGAGAGTATAAGAGTAAGTAGTGCTTATGGTTTAATAGTGCTAACTTATAGGATTACTTAATTGGACCAGTGAAGGGCCTTAGAATGAGAATATGGTGTTTAAATTGAGAGATAGAGCAGTTCTAAGGGAAAAAGTGAAGAGCAGACATTGTGGAGCCAGGAATAGTTTAAACCCAATTAGGCGGCGTTGCCCGCTGTTGCACTATGCACAAAAACACGCAAAACCGCGCAAAAGAGGGTTTTAAGAGAGGAAGATGAAAGAGTTTTGGAATTGACCCAGAATGGCCAAAAAAACTACAGTTTCAAGTCAGTAACCACTCCCTCAGGGGCAGGCAGGCTGCTCAATGTTTTTCACTGCCACTGATATATATATATATATATATATATATATATATATATATATATATATATATATATATATATATATATATATATACATATATATATATATATATATGTGTGTGTGTGTGTGTGTGTGTGTGTATATGTATGCATATATATATATATATATATATATATATATATATATATATATATATATATATATATATATAGATCGCTGTATATGTATGGATGTCTGCATATGTATATATCTATATGTGGATATTTTTATATATGTATGTCTATATATATATATATATATATATATATATATATATATATATATATATATATATATATATATATATAGATATATAGATATATATATATATATATATATATATATATATATATATATATATATATATATATATATATATATATACACATATGTAATATAGAGAGGGAGTGGTATATATCTATTTAGTTATAGTTATTTACACACACACACACACACACACACACACACACACACACACACACACACACACACACACACACACACATCTACATTATTTTGCTACATGTCTTGTAATATTGAATGGTATTGCTGGATGCTATGTTTGTGAGAACATCAGAGTTACGTATATGTGTCATGGCTTAGTTATAAATCACATTGGCTGTGGTATGCAGAGTCATGAGTTTGAGCCTTGCAGAGGACGTTTATTTTGTGGCTGGGCAGAACACGGGCCACTGGGTACAGAGTGATTAAGGCACTTTTAAACCAGTTGTAAGCAGGTGTGACCGGGTTTGCATGGACCTAAGCAATGCTAACCTCCGGTTGCAGTTTCTTACACTCAGTTAGCTTCCACTTTGCTTAATCTGTGTAGGTAATGCTTACCCCCATGCAAACGGGCTTAAACCTGCTTACTAGTGCTTAAGTATGCTTACTTCCACTTACTATCACTTACTAGTGCTACATTTTAGACAGTAATAGTGTAATAGTTCTTGGGGGGTGGGAAATTTGAAGACATGTATGGAGTTATCATTCATCACACAGTTTACCTTCCATTTGTATCTTTGATACTGTATGGGGCACATGTAATTATCCGTGGACTTTGCAACATTATGACACTGACACCTCACATCTGCATTAAATGCAGTACTGCAGTTCAGAAATATATGTTATTTATTAGGTTATGCAAAAATAAGTATTTGTCATAAAAAAGTGATTTGGAAGGGAAAATGGAATATACTGCAGTGGGACTCTAACTGGAACTGCCTGCTTGTTAGGCGAATGCTCTACCCACTACATTGTTGCTGTTCCACTTCATATGCATATTTCTACCATAATGTAATACCCATGTTTCCTTCCCCTGGCCCTCGAGCTCCACGTCCACAGCATCCATCCATTCCCCAGTTGCTAGCTCAGCCATACCACACCTCCACACATTTCCCCCTCTGCATGTGTCGGTACTCCTCCATTATACTGTCTCGACCCAAGTTTCTGCAGGCTCTTCATCCATTTAGTCCATGTATGTATGAGCCCTCCATTCATCCTCCTCCAATACTGGTGGAAACATTTATGTGACTCATAAGGTTTGGTTTGTCCTGCCAGGGACGGACCTGTTGTGTCATGAGTAGACTTTGCTGGTCTAAACTGTTTCTCCCACTGGTAGCATCCTGCCAGGGATTTGAGAAGCATCGGTTTGCTCACACACCAGGCCAGCCTGATATCCTGTTTCAGTGGAATCAATGTCCCAGGTGTGACATTCTGTGCATAAAGCATGCCCACATGCCCCCACGGTGTGCACAGTGTTTCATTCTTCTCTTCAGTATTATGCAAGACTACTGTTCTCACAGTATGTTTGGACAGGCACTGTTCATTGATACACACAGACTGCTCAGAATACTGTGATTGAGCAATGTGCACATGTTTGCTGGTATTAATCTGCATACTTGCATACATTCCCTATATTGTTGAATGACTGTGCTGGATGATATGGTTGTGATAACAGCAGCTGAATGATTATCTGCCATGCCTTAGTGGTAACTCACTTAGACTATAGTGTGCAGGGTCGGGGGGTTGGACCCTGGGAGTGCAGATTACTTTGTTAATGGGCACGATGAGAGCTGTTGGCTACAGAGTGCCTAAGGCATTGTAGAGGAAGTGTAGGCGGGTATGCACTAGTGTGCACGAGGCTCAGCATTGCTGACTTCTGGTTATGCTGTCTTACACTGAGTTGGCTTAACTGGTGTGAGCATTGCTTATCGCCACCCAAAGAGGCTTAACCTTGCTTGCTGCTGCATACCCCCGCATTACTTCATGTATTTTGTTCACATTTGTTGACTGGGACAATCCAACTGGTTGCTTCTCCATTGTCAGTGGTGGCCCGGGTAGTGGAGTTCCACAGTAAACCCCAGCTACACATTACAAGTAATACTGAGGTGTTCACATTCATAGAGAGTAACAGACGTAACATAGCTACGTACCACATATTTCATGCTTAGTTTACATTAACATGTCAGTTCTATACATGCTTAGGTCAGGTTTACATGTCAGGTATGACTGCTGACAAAGGTCAGGTTAGGGTGAAGTTGGATTCCAGTTTAACAGTTCTGGATAGGTTACACTCAGGTATTCGGGTTTGGTTTAGTTATGCCATACCTGTATGGTAGAGGAGAAGAGAATAGTGAAGGAGTAGGTAGGTAGAGGGGGGGACATTGTAACTGTATAGTAGGCCATTGGAATGATTGGTAGGGGAGCAATAGTCAAGGTTTGCAGGATGTTGGGATTTGTATGCGAGGCAGGACAGGAGGTGTTGTTTTCTCTAGTTGGTGTAGGGGTACAGATTGTAAGTTGTTGGGGGGCAGTTCACCAGATGGTGAGCATGTGCTGATCCAAGTGTGCTTGGTGTGTTCCGTCATGTGTTATTTACATGTGTCGTGTGGGACAGCTGAGGTAATACACGTGTGAAGGGGATTCCAGATTCTGCCAATATAGTTGGGAAATAGGGTGTCACCTACTTGTGACTGTGAACATTAATAGTAATGAAACAGGGATTGATAAGCATGTGGTGTTAATGGGGCACACAGAGGGACAGAGATAGTAGGGTAAATATCCAGGGATGTGCAGGAAGGCTGACGGGAAGGCCCACAGCTGACCATTTCTTCTACAGCAACAGCTGCTTATATACACAGCATTTGGAGGTAGGTTTGGACACTCACACCCCTGGGTGGGGGTGAGGACAACAATAATTCCTTGTGATGCCAATTAGTTTGGCTTACATGCCTACAGTGGGGTGTTGCAACCATGCGTTCTTTGGTGTTATTTATTGGGATTTGCGACAACACATCTGGTTATAATGTACTTTGCCATGTAAAATAGACTGTGCTGCAGTGGGATTCATACCAAGAGTGGCTGCTCATTAGGCGGAAGCTCTGCCTAATGCATATTATTGCTTACATCACTGGGGCAGTCCAAATAGAACTGCTCCAGCCAACACCTGAATGCCTCAGGCCATAATATCATACCCATAGTTCCCCCTCACACCTTTTCTACAGCACTCATCCTTACTCTGGGTGCAGGTTGAGTCTAAACACACCACTACACACTGCCCACTCTCCACTTCTCGGGACCCATCTCGTACGCTGTCTTTACCCATGGGTCATCAGGCTTTCCCACCCATGTAGTCTGGTTACATACATGGCCCGCCTTGAATAGTCATTGCACGGATGGACTTCCCTTCACAAGACCAAATTTTTGGGGAGTCCCGCAAGGGACGCTCATGTCTCTGTTACAAGATTAGACTTAATGGGTCCACAATGCCCCCCCTCTGGTTGTATCCTGCCTGTGGTTTAGGGAGCAGTGGATTGTTTACATTGTTTGCGTGTTTGTTTGTATGTTTCCTCTATGTGGCGGGGGGGGGGGTAATGCTATGTGTTACACGTTTGTTAATTGGGCCCCTTACCCCTATTGGCATGGCTTGTGAATATATATATATATATAAAACGACATGTGGATGTATGGCTGACTGCATATGTATATATCTATATATGGGTATATATATATATATATATATATATATATATATATATATATATATATATATATATATATATATATAAAATCTATACATTTGTACTACAGAGAGGGAGAGGTGTATAACTATTTAGTTATGGGTATATATATATATATATATATATATATATATATATATATATACACACACACACACATACCTTTACATATCCTGTAATGTAGACTGGTATTGCTGGATACTGTGTTTCATGTGCATACCGGCCAACCTTGTATGCTTTGCAATAACTACAACAAATTTTGTTAGTGTACACAGAGTCACACATGAAGTCTATTGTTAGTACCAGGGAAACATTTGTCCCATGCGGGATAACCCAAACATTGGGTATTCAACTTTCGTCTACACCCAGAGTTACAAAGGTACCCATGGCTATGTGCATGGACTACAGCATGTGCCAGACCTAGGATACTTGGGTCAGGACAACATACGGGATGGGTCCCGAGGGAGGGGGGGTGAGTGGAGGGTGAGCAATGTGTGGTGGTGTGGTCGCAATAGGCCGATAACCAGGGTAGGAACGATGGCTGCATGTGTGCAGCAGATGGGTGAAGCTTACATGTGGGTAATGAATGTATGGGTCAAGGATGACCTGGGCTGGATGGGCCTGTACTGCTTGGCCCACCTAGTGGATGGGGGAGGGGAATGTGATGTTAACATGTGAAATATAAGAGAGAGTTAATTTAAATCCCTATTTAAATGAACCAGGTACAATACAATGTAATTGGTAGTGTACTGCAGCGGACATGTTTGGCTGGGTGGGGGGGTATGCCAATTAGTATGGGACATATATTGTTTGGGGCCTCTCAAGCCCATTAATGGTGCATGTGGAATCTACCATTGCTATCTACAGATGTCTGGTCATACATACCTCTATGGGTATATAAATTTGCTTACATATTTCTAACTATGCCCGTATTTACCTACGGAGACATATATATCTGCGTACATATATGTAACTTGCTGTGCATATGTGGACATGATGTTGGCATATATATATATATATATATATATATATATATATATATATATATATATATATATATATATATATATATGTGTGTAGATGTTGGCATTTGCATGTATACAAGTTCATATATTTGTATATATATGTATATATTCCTGGATATTTATATATATATATATATATATATACATATATATATATATATATATATATATATAGATAGATATATTTATATAAATCTATATGTGTGACTACACCTATAGACATGTTGTATCCATTTAGATAGTAATATCTTTGCACACACATGTGCATCTAGATGTAGATATACATTCTCTGTACTGCTCCATGACTGGGCTGGAGTTATGTTTCTGACAACATATGATTTATGCATATCTGGCATGGTTTAGTGGTAAATCATTTTGTGTATGGTGTGCATGGTCCTGGGTTCCAGCCTTACAGACGCTGTTTGTTTTGTTGCTAAGCAGAACACCGGCCATTGGATATGGTGTGATTAAGGCACTTTGTAACGGTTGTGAGTGGGTTTGCACTGAGGTAAGTACTGCTAACTTCTGGTCTCAGTTTCCTACACCCAGTTAGCTTCTCCTTTGCTTAATCTGTGTCAGTAGTGCTTACCCCCGTGCAAACGCACTTGCTCACACTTACTAGTGCTTACATAAACTTACTACTGCTTATTTGGGCTTACACCTGCTTACTGCTGCCTTATTCATTATGATACTGACTCTTCACATGTGCATTTCCTGCAGTACTCCACTCCAGTTCATAAAAATATATCGTTATTTAGTGAGTTTTGCAATACAGATATTGCTTTTACCATACTTTGCCATATAAAATAGACTGTGCTGTACTTGGACTTGAACTCGAAATGCTTGTTCGTTATGCGAACGCTCTGCCCACTACACTATTGCAGAGATGCTTAATTTGCATATGTCATCCTAGTTATCCTCTTCAGCCTTTTAGGCTGCTTTAACTGTAGCTAAGCAATGGGCACACCTGCGCAGCTACGGTTAGCTGTACTCGGAGTTTTACACAATACAGGGGTTTCTTTTGATTTTTATGTCCTGTTGCTGTTGTTCACATGGGGGACTGTTGGTGGGGATATGTGGACTCCTATGAGCGGTCTCGCTCATCTGTTTCCACTTTCTGCTGTTCAACATTGCAGGGCCATGTTTATTCTGAGAGCTCTGCTCTCAGACATGCCCCCTACACTTGTACATGCTCCATGTAAGCCAGACAGCTCAGGCAGCGTGCCTTCATTACTATGAATGGCACCCTGCATCCTGCTCCTAAGTGGCCGCTTCCGTGCAGGACTAGACTGTCCTGCACAGAAGATTAGTAAATCTGGGAGGTTGTGTTAAATGGGCAGAAATTGTCATTTCTTCATGCAGCAGAGGTGTTTTTTTGGTTGGGGAATTTGAAGAAATATATATAGATATATAGATAGATATATAAATATACATATATGTGTGTGTGTGTGTGTGCATGTGATTAGTAATTGTTTTTGAAATGCTGAGTGGTTTGAGGTGTAAAAGTGTGCCAGATGATGTCATGGGCAAACTGTCATGCATATGACCACATTTTTTTTTTTTTTTTTTTAAGATATATTCAGACTTGAGCACATCTGAGTCTATCCTGGTGTACCCGTGATATGCTGAGGAACTGCTGAGGACAGTTACAGACTCTGCCACTTTCTGTATTGCATTCATTTGAACCAAAAGCTGTGCCCACGAACAGCCAAGAACAATTTACGTGCATAAGTGACCTTACACGTTCATGTATTACTGTTATTCATTAAGATAAAGATAAAAGGACTCTACTCTGTATACATCACATGCAAATGGATCTGAAGTTTTTTTTAAATAGTTTAATGCTAGCATATTGACTTGCAATTACTCAGGTTAGGTGGCAAATGACTTAGGAAACCATATACATTTTTACAGTAAGAAAAATAATAGAAATATTGTGAATTAAGATGACACACTTAACAATTAAGTAAAATTAGTGAGTTCACTTGAAGAAGTGTGTCTGTTAGTAATATGATGAGTATATTAAAATGGCTTTTAGTGAAGACTCTAAAGCTGACATTTGTGATTAGAAAATCTTTACTGCAGGAGTAGAAATGATTAGTGGTCACTGAGAAAATTGACTTTGGTGCCATTTAGTGATTGTGCATACATGGTAAAAATGCAATGATTTAATTGGGAAGTACTGAAGTTATAATGGCATTTTGTTGGCTCAACAAACGTGCCTTCCCTTGGAGATTTCTGTATGTCACTGTTGAAAGAAATACAAGACAGTGGTAGGGGGTAGGGAAGGATACATCTGCAGACAAAGTAACTGCTTTTCTGTTAAGAATGTAGTTATAATAGTGAAGACATTATTGTAGCATAACTTTACTTGGCTGGACTGATATTTTGCATGTGTGTATGCAATTATGGGAGTTGTATCACTTAACTTTTTATGAGGATGACAGGCATGCTGTCATTTTATTAAAATGATGATTACATCTAAAGTTTTTTGAATATGAATGTGGCATATTTTTTATGTGCAATAATGATGCAGTGCAGAACAGGGATTAAGGCAGAGAAAAGGACAACTTCAGCCATGAGGAAAACTGCATTCTCATGAAGGCATTAGGACAGATGGGAAATGTCTTTTTGGTGGGGGTGGAACAAACAAGCTGAGAGGACAAAAGCCTGGAATAAAGTTGTCCTGGACATTAATGTGTCAGCTGAAGAGACAGTACTTTAACAAATCACAAGAAGATGGCAAATGATGTGGTAGGACATGGTAAAAGCAAGGTGAACCAAAATGCAATTGTGAAAACCATTACTGGGGGGTGGGGTGGGGTGGTGGCTCCAACAATAATCACAGTAACATCGATAAGAAATGCCTTCGTCACCATATGTGAGGGTGACTATGACACTGGGGATGATGGCACTGCAATAACCAGAGGTGGTGTGATCTCTGACTATTACCAATGTCTGCAACACTTCTGTTCAGAAAGTCTGGTTTAAAAACAGTAACATACATTTATATAGACATTTGAATGCTGACATGGAATGATTACATTTAACACATGACAATTACTATTAACAGGTAAACCTTTCACATCTACACAGAATGATGGTGAATGCTGTGTGTTTGGTGTCTCCCACACCTCTTTAATAAGCATATTGTAGGGTGTGTTATTTCTTTAGTAGTAATGTTTTCAAATCATGGTAAAAGGGCCAGTAGCAAAAACAGAGTTCCACCATACCAATAAATTTTGAGGAAATCAACAGTAGAATGGCTATTGAAGATGATGATGATAACATAACTATATTTATAAGATAGCCAGAGGAAAGTGATACACAGTCCACAAGCTTAATGGCAGGATCTTATGCTCCACAACATGTTTGTATCTCTGTGGGAAGTGACAGTGCATGGCATGGTCAAGAATTTGCTGACATTACACTCATACTTGCACTGAAGGTAAAACCATGCATATGTACTCCAGTATCTCCAACCCAGAAGAACACTTTCAGGATGATGGCAGACATTCAGAGGCAACAGTATCCACAGTGACACATTTACAAAGGACCACCAAGCACAGGAATTGGTTACAGCTACCCCAAGAAACATGCAAAGCATTGTCTGCCCAACAGCAAATGTGCTGTGACATTGTCAGGGCTCATAGAAAAGACAAAGAGAGCCAGTTGGAAATAGTCAGAGTCCTCCAGGGTTTAAGTTATGATTTGCAGCACTACTCGGAAATGGCACAGAGTAGGGATAATGCCATGATCATATTGATGAACAGTGTGGTGGCACACCAAGCTTTGATGGCCACCTTTATTCTTGAACTAGTTAAGACTTTCCAGACTCAAGCAGAATTCAGTCTTGGAGATGGAAAAGGACAGGATAATGTGCAGACATGTGGGGACACATCACATGAGAGACTGCAAGCGCTTCTCAAGAAAGTACTGTAATTAGTCTGGGAGAACCAGCACAACAGATTTCATGCAGACCAAGTTAGCATTCATCCACAGCTAGCAGAACATCTCATTTGATTAGTGTCTTCAGGATCACTGCATCAACTAGGTCATGTCACTGGAGCAACTCACCATACAGCTCTCGTGGTAGCCCCTCTTCAAAATCACTTGCAGTATCATCTAGCCGATTTTTAGGAGATGTGTATGATTCATTTGACCTTGCCCTACTGTGAATCGAGTATGACATTTATTTTCTTTACAATTTGACCTTCACAAACAGAGGTCAATGTTTAACTTGAAAGGAATTAAGTTATTAAATAAATAAAAATAAAAGGGGGATCTTACGTTAAGTTTCAGATCTATGTACTTCATTATTTTTTAATAGTACTGTTTAAAGCTTCACGGAACTGTGAAAATAAATCTTTATGTCATAACATATGATTGCAGTCATTAACATCTATGCTCTGTGCATTGCCATTGTTACAGCTGGTAGTTACCTACAACTTAAAAGTAGTAATGCACAAGCTTTCTTGGAAAATTAGTAATCAGAAAATTAGAGATTAAAATGAGTATCCTTCCATGTAAACAAACACTGCTGCTACTTCAACCTCACCCACTGCACAAATCCTGATATTTTTTGCCTCTGAAGCACACATTATTGTATATGATGAAATAAAATAACTGATGTGTAGTATCTACAAAGACAAAACATACTATAAACTGAGAAAACATTGTGTAGCACAAAATATTTTTTTATTGAAATGCATGGTATGAACTTCTTTTAAATACTGAATTAACTCCTTTTACCAATCAAACCAATTGAGATCATTCAGCATGCACATATTTTATGTAAACCACCTCAGTAGAATGTAACACAAATAGTTAAAAATGAGATTATTACTTATATGATGCCTTATGACATCACTGAATAGCAGTCAGTATGCACTCAGGCATGGCTTTTACAAACAGTAATAAGAATAACTCTTCTGAATGATTTAAAGATGAAAAGAAATGTCTTACGAACAGTGAAAGGAGACCATGCATCACACAGCATAGCCCACAATTATCACTGAATGCATTAATTATATCCTAAGTGATTTTATAAGAAAGGAAACATTAACCTGAATGTCATGATGCATAGTTCTGCACTAGACAACCTCTCTTTACCTGCACAGCCAAATATCATACATGATCCTGCCACATGGGGCTCCTTACTACTGCTGCAGATTCATCGTCATTTGTCAGAGTAGGACTAGAACTGAGAGCTGCAGTGACAACATGAGCCACTTCACCATCAGATTGGCACATGACCATGCTGTGCAGAATGCAACATGCAGTAAACATTCTTTCTGCAGTAGCTAGGTCATACTGTAGGGCAGACAAATACTGATCCAGGCACCTAAAATGAATCTTCAGGTGGCCTACAACCCTCTCAATGGCAATACTGGTCAGAAAAAGGGATGCCTTCTGCAGCTCCACATGGATGTCTCACTGTTATCATGAACCATGGCTACAGTAGATATCTAGCATCACTTGAGAGAATAAAAAGAGACAGATAGAGAGAAGGGGGAACAAAACAAAGGAAAAGAGGTTTAGCAATCAGCAGTACATTTTACCATAAAGAATTACTTAAATACTACAGAAAAAAAAGAAAAAAAAAATACCAACAAGATGAGCATCGGGTAACCTACCTTGCAGAAAGAGGCAGTAGAGTGAGCTTGTGTGCCAGATATGGAAATCATGTACACTGCCAGTATGTTGGCCAGAAACAATGGTGTTGCACCCTGTGGATTACATAATGCCTGGCAATTGGTGGAATAATTGCCCTTCCTATGATGGTACTGCTCACCCCACGGACCAGAAGGGGACCTAATTGCAACATGGGTGCAAGCTATTGCACCGAGTACCTCAGGGAAATGTGCCACCCCATAATTAATTGGCATGCATAGTTTTGGCTCAGTCCTGAGGTGACGCCAGGAAATAAATCCACTGTTCCACACATGCCAAGAATATATCCAAGAGCTGCTGCAATTATCTTTGAGACAGAAGCCTGGAAGATACCAAATGTGTCCCCAGTCTGTCTCCCTAAATTCCTTGTTGCAAGTATAGTGAGGGCTATTCATACCTTAGTGTATACAAAGATAGCAAGTCCATACATTCCTCCAGTATCCCTATGGGTCAAACATATTCACAAAGACACTTCTATATCCCTGCCCCACTCTAAACCTATCAAGTGTCTCCAGATTATCACAATTATAGTGAGTTATCCTCAGTCAATATCTCTGCCTTCTTGGCTGGTGTGCACCGTTGGGTGCAAGCTGTTTTGTTTCAGCCAAGGCAAGCAACTCACAATGGAAAATATCAGTTAGCAGCAAGTGAAGGCATCTTTGAGGACTGCAAAGTAGATAGCATTTTTGAGAATTCTCCTTATATAACTTATTTGTGGATAGTGCAGAAAAGTGCAAAAAATTCACTATGAATCGCAAATAGGCAAGAGTATGCTTATTTAGCATATGATGGGGTTTGTCATTTCTCATTTATATCTAATTCTGACTTCTTCTGCTTATGCTTATTCATGGTTAATGCCCATTAGCAAAAGTGACCTGTATGAATTGCAGCTTATCTTTGCTCATTCACAGACAGTGATAATCGCTTCAATGCATCTGCATAATGTCTATGAATACCACGCACAATCTAAACAAGTATGGGCCTAGGACAGAACTCTGTGGGACACCTTGACTATAACCCAAAATTTCACCTGAGCATTTGCTCTCTGATACTTTCCATGTTGTATTTGCAAGCCATGTAGATATCTATCTTATCAAGATTACATTAACACCTAGTGGTTCTAATTTCTGGATCAGTGCTTTGTATATTAGCCTGTCTAAGGCTGACGATAAAGCTATATAAACTATTTCACAACACAATTTTTCTTTAAAAGTTCTCATTATATCATTATAGAACATTGTGTCAAAGGTCGTCATTCATCTTTTTTCAACATACGCATGCTTGCCTACCTCTCTTGACACTGATCCTAACACCCCCCTTCAAACTGCCAATTCATTCAATACCTTCTTTACAGGGACCATTTAATCTCTAGCTAGTCAACTAATACCAGATAACTCAAGCCCTTCTACTACCAGATCATTTTCTCTACCAACTTTTAAACTGCAACCCATGTCTACTACTTTCATCTGTAAAATCATCCAAAAACTTAAACCTAGTACCCCTTCTGCCAACCAAATACCATCAGAATACCTGCAAAAAGCAGCTAAGGTAATTGCATACCCTGTATCCATCCTCATTAACAGAACCATTAAAGAAGGAACCATTCCTGACATTTGGAAAATCTCCCATATTATTCCCCTTCATAAAGGCGGCAATTCAAATGATTACTCTAATTACAGACCAATAGCTCTATTAACTCCTCTATCTAAAATAATGGAAAAATGCATTCACCAACAAGTACTACACCATTTATCTCAACATAACATAATAGCAAACTGTCAACATGGCTTTAGGCCATCACATAGTACCACAACTGCTCTACTATCTTTTATTGATACCATCAACAGAAACCGCAATAACAATATCCTCTCATCTGCTCTATTTATTGACCTCTCAAGGGCTTTTGACATGGTCAACCATGCCCTCCTCATCAGCACTCTAGAATCCCTTGCCTTCGATCACCTGACTATTAAATGGTTCAGATCCTACCTTAGCAATAGGCAAGAAGCAGTTCTCTGGCAAAACAATATATCATCCCTCCAGCCAGTAACCCTTGGAGTCCCTCAAGGCTCTATTCTAGGACCACTGCTCTTTTCATTATTTATCAATGACCACCATCTAGCACTCCCACAAGCCACCTGCATTCAATATGCAGATGATTCTACCCTAGTATGCTCAGCAAGCTCCCCTTCAGAACTACACTCTCTAACCCAAGATGTATTTAACATAGTAGAAACATGGTTTACTAAGAGATGCCTCCTTCTCAATGCTAAAAAAACTAAGCTCCTCCTATTTACACCCACCAATAAAACCTTACCCATTGATTTCTCTTTGTCCTCCAATAACAGCACTATCATACTTCCTGATACAACCACCAAACTGCTCGGAATAACTATTGACAATCACCTTACTTTTGATACCCACATAAATAACACTATCAAAACTGTCAATAGAAAAATTGGTTCCTTATACAGGATCAAACCTTTCCTCACCCCTATAGCCAGAACTAAAATTGCTCACTCTCACTTAATATCAACTCTTCTGTATGCTTTGCCCATATATACTAACCTAAAGAAAAATAATCTTACCAAACTAACAAATTCTTATAATAACATCGCCAGATTTGCAACTGGCAATCCCTTTAGAACCCACTACTGTTTGAATCTAAGGCAACTAGGCTGGCTGGAACTTCAAAACCAACTGATAGTATCCCAACTCACCATTGCCCACAAGATCTTCTACCAACCCAACAACACTCCTATACTCTCCAATCTCATCCTCCGGTACAAAAATCTTAACTCCCTGCGCTCTTCCAACAAACTCCTTGCCTGCATATGCAAGTCTAACAACTTGGCTGGAGACTCTCTTTTTTCTAAGACTGTTGGAAAAATCTGGAACCTTCTTCCCAATGAACTAACATTACTTTCTTCCTTGCCTCTATTTAAACACAACCTCAAAAAGCACATAAATTCTCACTGGCTATGCCCCTGCAGCAATCCTGACTAATCTTCTTCCTCTCTTCTTCTTTTTCTAATTTCACCTCCTGTTAATTCTTATTTCTACTACTCTTACTTCAGCTACTTATACTCTAAATTGATTGTTACATGCTCACTCCTTGTTTGACTTACTAACTGTTGTTCCTAATTTGATATGCCTAAAGAGTAATTCCTACTCTATATTATTACTACTTCCTACAAGGCATACTTTTTAATTCTAAACATTATTTACTTGTAATTTTTATTTTTATTTTTATTTTAATCCCTGTGGATGATTTTCTAAGTTGTATAACTGCCGGAGCTTTTCTCCCTGGGCCTCTATTGAAAATGGAAATATATCCAGTTAGACTAGCCCGGTTAACAAATATAAAATAAATAAAATAAATAAATAAACTTTTGTATGGCTTCAAGTCATACCTTTCCACTTCTGATAATATTTTTTAAACAACCTTCTCCGTTATGTTTCCATAACAAGAATGTACATTTAAAGGTCTGTTATTTTCCTATTTAACTTTCCTTTAAAGAGGGGTTTAACAAGTGCATGCCTCCAATCTTGAGGAATCTCTCAATACTTAAGTGACCTACAAAATAGCAGATATAATGGTGTTGTTAAGTTTATACTGATGTGATCCCAGGGCATATTACTAATTCTGTCTCCGTCCTCTGCTTATTTGGGACCAGTCTACACAGTACTTTTTCAATTATATGTATTAGAATTTCAGTATATGAAGTTAGCTGGTTGTTAACAGCACAAATAATCTCCCCCTTTCCGGATCTAAACTGTCTTGCATATGATTTTGTAAATATTTTATAAATACAATATTTTATGTTTGAGAATAAATTTTAGAAGTTATACATAGTTTATTGACTTTTGCATCATTACTTTTGCCACATCTTATATAGCATTAGAATGGTTTATTATTTTGCTTAGTACATTTATATACATTTTCTGTTCACTTTTCCTTTTCTTATCTCACACTATGTTTAATCTATTTATTTCAGTTTTTAAACTTATAGTTTGATCATTTTCATCTTTTATATTTTTTCTGTCTCGTCTTAATTAAGTATATTGTCCTAATAGAAATATATCTTCCTGTCTTTACATTTTATTTTTAATTTTTTGAATTAAAACTAATTTCCTTTCAAAACTTCCCACATTTGTTTTATTGTCTTTCCACTGGTTGCATCACTCGAAATACTCATATAAAAATATTATTTTCTTTTGATACTCTAGTAAAAATAAAACTTACCAAAAAACTTTTTATCACAGCCTGAGGAAGAAAAAAAAAATTCACTTACATTCATACATGTGACAGGACAAGTACATCTATAAGTGGCAAGTCTAAAATGGCCTGTTAGTGTTACTGCAAAACTCAGTGCTTCAAATACACATTAGTTGCTATGAGTAAAAAGATCAGTACCAGCTAATCTTC